>NC_059169.1:62483333-62783333 GCF_019923935.1 Bubalus bubalis
CGACCCCATGAATCCCAGCACGCCAGGCCTCCCTGTCCATCACAAACTCCCGGAGTTCACTCAGACTCACGTCCATTGAGTCAGTGAAGCCATCCAGCCATCTCATCCTCTGTCGTCCCCTTCTCCTCCTGCCCCCAATCCCTCCCAGCATCAGAGTCTTTTCCAATGAGTCAACTCTTCGCATGAGGTGGCCAAAGTACTGGAGTTTCAGCTTTAGCATCATTCCCTCCAAAGAAATCCCAGGGCTGATCTCCTTCAGAATGGACTGGTTGGATCTCCTTGCAGTCCAAGGGACTCTCAAGAGTCTTCTCCAACACCACAGTTCAAAAGCATCAATTCTTCAGCGCTCAGCCTTCTTCACAGTCCAATTCTCACATCCATACATGACCACAGGAAAAACCACAGCCTTGACTAGACGGACCTTTGTTGGCAAAGTAATGTCTCTGCTTTTCAATATGTCATCTAGGTTAGGCATAACTTTCCTTCCAAGGAGTAAGCGTCTTTTAATTTCATGGCTGCAGTCACCATCTGCAGTGATTTTGGAGGCCAGAAAAATAAAGTCTGACACTGTTTCCACTGTTTCCCCATCTATTTCCCATGAAGTGATGGGACCAGATGCCATGATCTTCATTTTCTGAATGTTGAGCTTTAAGCCAACTTTTTCACTCTCCACTTTCGCTTTCATCAAGAGGCTTTTTAGTTCCTCTTCACTTTCTGCCATAAGGATGGTGTCATCTTCATATCTGAGGTTATTGATATTTCTCCTGGCAATCTTGATTCCAGCTTGTGTTTCTTCCAGTCCAACGTTTCTCATGATGTACTCTGCATATAAGTTAAATAGGCAGGGTGACAATATACAACCTTGACGTACTCCTTTTCCTATTTGGAACCAGTCTGTTGTTCCATGTCCAGTTCTAACTGTTGCTTCCTGACCAACAGAGGTTTCTCAAGAGGCAGGTCAGGTGGTCTGGTATTCCCATCTCTTTCAGAATTTTCCACAGTTTATTGTGATCCACACAGTCAAGGTTTTGGCATAGTCAATAAAGCAGAAATAGATGTTTTTCTGGAACTATCTTGCTTTTTCCATGACCCAGCGGATGTTGGCAATTTGATCCCTGGTTCCTCTGCCTTTTCTAAAACCAGCTTGAACATCAGTAAGTTCACGGTTCACGTATTGCTGAAGAATATTGCTTGGAGAATTTTGAGCATTACTTTACTAGCATGTGAGATGAGTGCAATTGTGCGGTAGTTTGAGCATTCTTTGGCATTGCCTTTCTTTGGGATTGGAATGAAAACTGACCTTTTCCACTCCTGTGGCCACTGTTGAGTTTTCCAAATTTGCTGGCATATTGAGTGCAGCACTTTCACAGCATCATCTTTCAGGATTTGAAAGAGCTCAACTGGAATTCCATTGCCTCCACTAGCTTTGTTTGTAGTGATGCTTTCTAAGACCCACTTGACTTCACATTCCAGGATGTCTGGCTCTAGGTGAGTGATCACACCATTGTGATTATCTTGGTTGTGAAGATCTTTTTTGTACAGTTCTTCTGTGTATTCTTGCCACCTTCTTAATATCTTCTGCTTCTGTTAGGTCCATACCATTTCTGTCCTTTATCGAGCCCATCTTTGCATGAAATGTTCCTTTGGTATCTCTAATTTTCTTGAAGAGATCTCTAGTCTTTCCCATTCTGTTGTTTTCCTTTATTTCTTTGCATTGATTGCTGAGGAAGGAGAAATGCAAATAAAAACCAGAATGTGATACCACTGCATACCCACTAGAATAACTAAAGTTGAAAGTATCAGTAATAGCAGATGCTGATGAGGATCTAGGTTGAGTTTTGTGTATTGATCTTCATTAATTTTGTTTCGAATGCATACGCATGATGTTTTGGATGAGAAGACCAGATTTGCCTTATTGTTTATATAATACCAACTATACCAGGTCTCCTTGACCCATGAATTACCCCTGAAGCAATGAGATGAAAGTCAGATGGAAAAATCTCCTATACAAGTGCACCCACACCCCAAAGGCAAGAGACTGAGAAACATGGACTTAAAAAAAAATTAATTAATTTATTTTAATTGGAGGCTAATTACTTTACAATATTGTAGTGGTTTTTGCCATACATTGACATGAATCAGCCATAGGTGTTCATGTGCTCCCCATCCTGAACCCCCCTCCCACCTCCCTCTTTTCTCTGCTTATGAAGAGAAGAAAAGGGCAGCTCCTGCCTCCTCCTTTCCCAGAGGAAGCTTTTCTCCTTGGAATTGGGATAGAAAGACACTTGGCTCCTCATTCTAACTGTTTAAAATACAAATGCATCTCTTTTATAACCATATAAGTAACTTCGCCTCCAACTTTTATGATTTAGAGATGTCTCCAAAGTCAGAGATCTCATTTCCCCCTGAATAGTAAACATATATGTCCAAAATTAGGTAATTTGGTAGTTCTCTTACTACCCACACATTGCTGAATTAACTGCCCAAAGCTGGTTCTTAACTCAGCATCTCATATTTTTAGCTCCAACAGAAACATAAAAGTGTTTTCTCTACATCCCATAATGTGAAACAATTGGAACTTACATACTGATGGTGAGAATATAAAATGACACAACTAATTTGGATACAGTTTTGGCAGAATATTTATTCAGTAAGGTTAAATAGATAGGTAGCACATGTCCCTGCAATTTCACTCCTGAGTATTTGCCCAAGAGGAATGGAAGTATATCTGTGCAAAGACTTATATACAAATATTATAACACTTTTATTTACAATAGTGAAAAACTGGAAACAACTCAAATATTCAGCAGTAGGTCAGAGGGTAAATATTTTGGGTCTATCTATGAGAATACCACTACCCAACAATAAAAAGGAATGAAGTACTCAGACACTGAATATGTATGAATCTCAAAACAAATTTGCTGAGTAAAAGAAGGCAGACACAGAAGAGAATGTACTTTATGATTCCACCATATGTAAACGTAGAAAAGGCAGTACTAGCCGATAGTGAGGAGAAGGCACTGGCACCCACTCCAGTACTCTTGCCTGGAAAATCCCATGGATGGAGGAGCCTGGTGGGCTGCAGTCCATGGGGTCGCTGAGGGTCGGAGGAGACCGAGCGACTTTACTTTCACTTTTCACTTTCATGTGTTGGAGAAGGAAACGGCAACCCACTCCAGTGTTCTTGCCTGGAGAATCCCAGGGACGGGGGAGCCTGGTGGGCTGCCGTCTATGGGGTCGCACAGAGTCGGACACGACTGAAGAGACTTAGCAGCGGCAGCAGCAGCAGCCTATAGTGACAGAGCACTCAGTGGTACTTTGAGGCTGGGGTGAGAGTAGAGTTGACTGCAAAGAGGCTTAAGGAAATTATTGAATTGACTGAAACCTTTTACATCTGAATTATGCTAGTGATGACATCTGTCAATGAGTGTTTACATTTGTGAAAACTCTTTGAATTCTACACTTTAAATATATGTATTTTATTGTTTGTGAATTTACCTCAGTAAGATTGTTAAATTAATGATTTATTTTTATACTGCATTGACTTAGTTTAATTTGGAATATATGTTTTTAAGTAAACATGGAGCAACATAGTTACCAAGCTGCATCTCATAAAGTTGTATTTAATGGGTTACATAATGTATTGTTAAGTTAGGGAATGAATGGTCAAGATAATAAATTAGTTTTAATGTGCTGAAGAGTCACTGCATCTCAAATGGCTATTTTGAGTCTTAGATTTAATTACAAAAAATAAAAATTCTGGTACTGAGAATGTGATGAACTCTAGTGGTAGTTTGGATTTCAAATATGTAAGTATCAAGTATACAAAGAAAAAATCTTTTAATATTGTAGATTTTGGTATCAAGCCCAGAGCTGTAATGCCCTTCTGTTTGGCTACTATTTAGGTGAAAGTTTTTGTGACCCTTGGCAGTGGAATACCATACTATGGTTAGAGAGTAAATGAAAGATATTTTAGCAGAAATACGAACTGTTGTAGTTATGCAGTTCTTAAATTGAGTCCAACTCTTTGGCACGCCATGAATTGCAGCACTCCAGCCTTCCCTGTCCTCTCCTGTCTCCTGGAGTTTTTTCAAATTCATGTCCACCGACATGGCAACATAAATTTTCATATCATGAAGACACAGGAGAAAATTCCCAATAAAATGCAACTTTAAAAAAAGCCAAGTGAATGTTGATTTTTAAGCCATGACAGTTATAAGCAGCTTGATTGCTGATACTTAGTTTTCCCACCAGGCTCCCGTCCCTGGGATTCTCCAGGCAACAATACTGGAGTGGGTTGCCATTTTCTTCTCCAGTGCATGAAAGTGAAAAGTGAAAGTGAAGTCCCTCAGTCGACTGATTCTTTGCGACCCCATGGACTGTAGCCTACCAGTCTCCTCCGTCCATGGGATTTCCCAGGCAAGAGTACTGGAGTGGGGTGCCATTGCCTTCTCCATAATACAAGGAAGGGGCAGGTAAATAGATGTTGTTACTTTCATTTTCACATAAAGCCACTTATATGATTCAAGGGAGCCTCTTCTCACATGGCTCAGTGGTAAAAGAATCCACCTGTGGAGGCAGGAGTTGCATGAGACTCTGGTTTGATTCCTGGGTTGGGAAGATGTCCTGGAGAAGGAAATGGCAACCTACTCCAGTATTCTTGCCTGGAGAATCCCCATGGACACAGGAGCCTGGCAGGCTACAGTCCATCAGTCACTTCAGTTCAGCTCAGTCACTCAGTTGTGTCCAACTCTTTGCGACCCCATGGCCTGCAGCATGCCAGGCCTCCCTGTCCATCACCAACTCCCAGAATTTACTCAAACTCATGTCCACTGAGTCGGTGATGCCATCCAACCATGTCATCCTCTGTCATCCCCTTCTTCTCCTGCCTTCAATCTTTCCCAACATCAGGGTCTTTTCAAATGAGTCAGTTCTTCACATCAGGTGGCTAAAGTATTGGAGTTTCAGCTTCAACACCAGTCCTTCCAATGAACACTCAGGACAGTCTCCTTTAGGATGGACTGGTTGGATCTCCTTGCAGTCTAAGGGACTCAAGAGTCTTCCCCAACACCACAGTTCACAAGCATCAATTCTTCGGTGCTCAGCTTTCTTCACAGTCCAACTCTCACATCCATACATGACCACTGGAAAAACCATAGCCTTGACTAGATGGACCTTTGTTGGCAAAGTAATGTCTCTGCTTTTTAATATTCTGTTTAGGTTGGTAATGTCTCTGCTTTTTAATATGTTGTCTAGGTTGGTCATAACTTTCCTGCCAAGGAGTAAGCGTCTTTTAATTTCTTGGCTGTAGTCACCACCAGCAGATTTTGGAGCCACACAAAATAAAGTCTGACACTGTTTCCACTGTTTCCCCATCTATTTCCCATGAAGTGATGGGACCAGATGCCATGATCTTCGTTTTCTTAATGTTGAGCTTTAAGCCAACTTTTTCAATCTCCTCTTTCACTTTCATCATGAGGCTTTTTAGTTCTTCTTCACATTTTGCCATAAGGGTGGTGTCATCTGCATATCTGAGGTTATTGATATTTCTCCCAGCAATATTGATTCCAGCTTGTGCTTCATCCAGCCCAGCATTTCTCATGATGTACTGGGCATATAAGTTAAATAAGCAGGGTGACAATATACACCCTTGATGTATTCCTTTCCCAATTTGAAACCAGTCTGTTCCATGTCCAGTTCTAACTGTTGCTTCCTGACCTACATACAGGTTTCTCAAGAGGCAGGTCAGGTGGTCTGGTATTTCCATCTCTTTCAGAATATTTCACAGTTTATTGTGATTCACACAGTCAAAGGCTTTGGCACAGTCAATAAAGCAGAAATAAATGTTTTTTTTTTTTTTTTCTGGAATTCTGTTGCTTTTTCGATGATAGGTTCATAAAAAATCAGACACGACTTGGCATGCACATGTGACTGAGCACATGATTCATGATTTAACTTTACAATTTATGTGATTTAACTTTACAACTTTACATGATTTAACTTTACAATTTAAGTTGTAAATATACAAAAGGGAAAGTAAGAATTTTTATATAATACTTCACAATACTGTAGTCTATTAAATATATCTTGATAAGATTGAACATGATTACTGTTACCTTTGTGTATGTGAAATGTTTATGTTAAATTATGCTAACAAGTCTGTATATTTTATGTAAGGTTGGTGATTAAACTTAGCATTATGATCATGCCTAAATAAATTCGATGCTAGACACTTATTAGTATTTTAACTTTCTTCAGTATTTTTTCCCTTGGAGAAAATAGATGTTGTTTTTTAAATGTTATTTGATTTCAGCAAAAAGTGTTCTGACAAGTGTCTATCCACATACAAAAAAAGTAAAATTGGACTCTTACCTCATGCCGTACACAAAAGTTCCCTCAAAATGTATCAAAGATGTGAACGAAAAGCTAAAACTATAAGACTTTTAGAAGAAAACTAAAAGGCCTACATATTTATGACCTTAGGACTTAGAAATGACTTTTTATTATGACATGAAAACCTCAAGCAACAACACGACAAAATTATAGATAAACTGGGCTTCATATTTAAAGAAAAATTGAAAGGGCACTCTTTAAGAAAGTGAAAAGATAACACACAGAATGGGATAAAATATTTGGGAGTTATATTTGATAAAGGGCTTGTTTCTGGAATATATAAAGAACTTATATTGAAAAGTTGTCTGCTCATGTAGCACAAAATCAAACACTCCCTTGATTGCCAGGAAAACAAAATGCAAACACTGTACCAAGAATGCCAACATGGTGCCAAATGGCAATTAGGCCCTAGACTTGGCCAAGATCTGGAGGAACTATATAGTCAAACGACCATTTAAAGGTCACAGGAAGCCTGCACACCTGGCCTGGTATATAGTTTCACCAATGCAACTTCAGATCATCACTAGGAATGAAAGTTCCATCCTGGCACGCAGCTCCTGACCCGCTCATCTGGAGATGATGCCGAGTGAGGGGCAGCAGCACACCCAAGCTGCTCCTGGACAGTGCGTGCAAACAGGGCCCCCTCAATGAGGAAAGACAGAAAAAACAGTTTAAGGAAGCCCTGAGGCTCAGTTTTAAACCACATGGCCCAGCTGTGGACTGCTGAGAAACAGCAGCAGCCAACAGAGGAGGCATCTGTGAGGAGGAAGGAGCTACCGCTGAACAAAGGCTTCAGACTGGGTCCGGTCTGAGTGGCCAGCTCTCAAACACCTGTGGGCTCAGCAAACAGGATTTGCAACTATGAATCAAAGCTCTGCCTTCCTGTGGGCAGAGCATGGGCAGAAATGCTTTTGCCTGGGTATCAGTCTTTTGAACTGCACATGCGCACATCGCTCGAGTCACCTTTGGATCTGCAAGACAGCATTTTATTTGGGGTCACCTCGGGCATGATTTTGATGTCTTTGATATTTTCTTTTGCCAGAGGGTATGACATTAATGATTTCTTCAGATGTATTAAGAATTTTTTTTTTAAACTAAGGGGATTTCCAAAAGGTCCACTGTAGCATTTATCTACCTGCAATGTGTACTAGATATTGTTTTGCAAAGAGAAATTTTCTAATAATTAAAAAAATGAGAAATTGGACACCTCTTGATAAAGATATCACTTTGAAAATTGCTCTAAGAATGATGAATATAATTATTTGATAATTATACACCAGAAAGAAATCATGGATTTTTTTTTTTAAGACTCAGGTTAGCATTTTGAAAACAAGTAAAATACTGTGATACCCAAATTAGGTCCAGCTATTTATTTCTTTTCTACAGATATTTCAGTTATATGGACTGTTTTATTGAAAAATCATTTGAGTTTTCCTAGAGGCCACTGAAAAGATCAAGCAGTTATCTGCACAGGTTATCATGTCCTGAACAGAAATAATTACCTAATCACTCTTGAGCCTTGCTTTCTCACCTACTAGCTGGTTTCTTTTTTTGTGTGGAACACATTTTCCCCAGATGAACTGAATAAGAGGACAAATTCTTAAAAAGATCCGAGTCTCACAATGACTTTAGTAGAGTCTGTCCTGTTTCCCTTTCTGAACTGCTTGACCGTCTCAATCACTAAAGAGGAATGGATTTAATGAACAGAAGGCTTTAATTCACACTCCACTAGGTGTTCTTTGTCAAAGAACGTCTTTCTTTTCACGAGGAGGGAGTACTGAGGCAATTATCCTGAGAATTTTGGCCCTAAACTCGCTTCTGCAAAAAGTCAAAATTTCCCAAGAGAAGTTGTCTTTCCATATCCTAATGTTACTTATCTTTCTCTGATGAATTTTGCACAGGCAAAGTGGATAAGAGAATCAGAGCACTTAATTATTCTTCAGGGGGAAAAGGCAGTCTTTTCTCTTTGATAATTGTCTCAGTGTTCAAGTTAATTTTGACAATGGGGACTTGGTCTCAGGCATAAATTTTAAAATAAAGCTGGAAAGTTTTACTAGAAATGTAAAAATGCTCGCTACTAAGTTCAGGCTATTTCAAAAGATAATTATTTGTCTGATAGCTGACACACTAATTTGAAAGTTGTAATGTTTTATTTCTATCCATTAATATACATGCATAATTTTAAAGAGGAAACACTACTATTGAATTGAACATGAAAAAGATCCATTAGCTCCCTGTCTCTCATCATGACTGATTTCCATTCCTCAGAGACAACCACTTTCAACTTGTTAGCTTCTTCGGGCACTTTATTACCTTTATAAAAATGATTATTCTGTTTCCTGGATTTTAGTTGTTTTGGATATTATTCATTAACTCTCTTCCTTGGTTAGAGTTTAACTTTCTTACATGTACCTCCTCCACCTCCTCCAAGAACTTATATGCTCTGTCCTCTCAATATAGTTTTATCACAAACTTCATTAAATTAGTCATACCCTGCCACACGGTGTCCATGATTATATTTTCTCTCTGGTAAAACTTTTGTATTTCCTTGACACTGGTGATTACCTTTCCGTTTTAAAAGAACACCTTAGAAGTATTTCATCTTTGCTAGACGTGTAACTCTCCTCTCAGCAGGTTCATTGAGCAGGTAATGTAGCCCCTCATTGTGTATGCATGTGAGTTTTATTATCCTGTATTCTTGAAGACATAACTCCCGAATTCCTCTGTTCTTCAGCATGGATTTATAATAGTTGTTCCTTAAGCTTACGAAGGTTTATACATTGTCATCACTGGGATTCCCTTCTTTCTCCTGTGTTACACCGTGTATATCCTGAAACTCAATTTCCCACTTAATATTTAGGACTCCTCCCATATTTTCAGGAAGTACATCCTCCAGGAACCTCATAAGGAAAAGTACCTCAATGATAAAATCTTTTGAAATATTAAATGTCTGAAAATGTTTTTATTATACCTACACCTTGACTGATAGTTTTGCCCAGATATATAATTCTATGTTGAATATTGTTTTTCCTCTGAATTTTGAAGGACTTACTCCACTGTTTTCTAATTTTCATTGTTGCTTTGGGGAAGTATGTCATTTTTATTTGTGACTCTTTAAGTATAACCTATTTTTTCCTTTAGAAACTTTTAGTATTTTATTTTTGTCTAGTATTGTGAAATTTCATGAGGACATGCACTTTCAGGGAGACAGGTCTTTTTAATTTTATTGTCCTGGGCCCTTTCAATTGGAAATTTGTTTTATTCAATCTGAAGGACTTTTTCTTGAAATATTTTTAAATCATTTCCTTCCCTCTCTTTTCATTCTTTTCACCTTTTGGAGTTCCTACTAGTCTAGTACTCGAAGTCCTAATCCACGAACCTTTTTTTTTCCTGTATTTTATATCTTTTTGTTAACTTCTTATTCTTTCTGGGATATTTATTAAGTCGCAGCTTTCAGGTCTTCTGTTGAATTTTTGCCTTCTAATTTTACTTCCCAAGAACTCTTCATTCTCTGAATATTCTTGTTTTTAAAAGTATCCTTTCCAGAATGTAATTTCTTTTCTTAAATGAATATTATGGTTTTAAATAGTTTTTTTTTTTCTGTTCTATTGGTTGTTTTGGAGTTTTCCTATTTAGTTGGCTTTGTTCTTTCCAATGATTAGGTTGAAAAGACACAAACAATAGTCCTTGGAAGTTTATGTATGTGGGAGCACCTCGTCAACTATGGACTTCCGATACCTTGGTAGCAGCCCAAGTATTTTATTGCAGGACCCTCAGTTGTATCTCTGAAGGTCCTTTCCAACAGACAGATCAGCTTTTCCAATTTTGTGCTGAAGGGGCATAGATATCTTGCTTTCTAACTTCCTGGGAGCTGAGTTTTGAAAGTTGCCGAATACATCAGCGCGTCAGCGTTCACGCAACTTTCCTCTTTTAGTATAGTCGCCCATCTTTGCCCGCAGCAGTGTGTCTTATGAGCAACACCAGATTCCTTCCAGTTCAATTCTCCAGAGAGAAAATCTCTAGCTGTCAGCTGTATTGAGAAAAAGATAATTGCAACAGAGAAGGTCAATTTTCCCTTTAAAAATTTATTTGCTCCTTCAACTCATCTTCCTATTTCAGCCCCTGCTTCTGCCCTTTAAGAAGAACTTCTTACTGCCATTTCCAGAGAATTTCAAAGGGCAGTAAGGTGGACGTCAACTTGCTCCTTGTTAGATTCTGTTCAGTAGACTCAAGATTGTTTTCTCAGGCATCAGAGGTCAGTTACCACTCAATCTTCAAGCTTCTTGATTTTGTTTCTGTCTCATGTTCTATCTCTGTTCCCATTCTTTTTTTTTTTTTTTTTTTGGTTTTTGGTTTTTTGTTTTTTTTTTTTCCTTTTTTCTTTTATTTATTATTTATTTATTTTTTTTCCTTCTTCAATTTTATTTTATTTTTAAACTTTACATAATTGTATTAGTTTTGCCAAATATCAAAATGAATCCGCCACAGGTGTTCCCATTCTTTTTGTCTTCGTGGGTTCTCTTCTTTTTTTGTTGCTTTACTTTTTTAAAAAGATGTGATTTAAAAAGTGGAAGGATAGACTCTGTATTCAGTTTGCCTGTTTACCCAGAAGTCCTGGCCTGTGAGAACAGCAAGTGTTGCTTCTTGAAAATTTTGAACATTTGGGGAATTCTCTCCTTAGGCAACATGGAGGTAGTTTCATGCATCCAAGAAAAAATAATTTTGTGTTAAGCTGGAGATTTAAAAAAAAAAAAATGTGTCAAACTAATGACTAATAACAAAGACGCAGATTCACAGATGTGGAGAACAAACTAGTGATTACCAGTGAGGAAGAGGGAAAAGGGAAGGGGCCACACACAGGCAGGGATTAAGAGGTGCAATCTATCATGTATGAAATCAACTACAAGGAGATATTGTACAACACATGG
Source organism: Bubalus bubalis (assembly GCF_019923935.1). Taxonomy (NCBI): domain Eukaryota; kingdom Metazoa; phylum Chordata; class Mammalia; order Artiodactyla; family Bovidae; genus Bubalus; species Bubalus bubalis. Next base: position 62,494,655 of record NC_059169.1, read on the forward strand.
AGTATAGCCAATATTTTATAATAATGTAAGTGGAGCATAACCTTTAAAATTGTAAATCGCTATATTGTACACCTGTAACATATAGTACTGCATATTAACTCTGCTGCTGCTGCTACTGCTTCTGCTGCTAAGTCACTTCAGTCATGTCCAACTCTTTGCGACCCCATGGAGTGTAGCCCACCAGGCTCCTCTGTACGTGGGATTCTCCAGGCAAGAATACTGGAGTGGGTTGCTATGTCCTCCTCTAGGGGATCTTCCTGACCCAGGAATTGAACCTGCATCTCTCACATCTCCTGCATTGACGGGCAGGTTCTTTACCACCAGCGCTACCTGGGAAGCCTGCACATTAACTGTACTTCCATTTTTTAAAAAAGAAAAAGTGGGAGAGAGCCCATTTCACATGGGCTCTTGTAGGCCATGGGAAAATTTTTGGATTTTATTCTGAATGAAATAGAAACCCATTAGAAGACCTTGTGGAATAGAGTCACATGAAGTGCTTTACTTTTTAAATGACTGCTGCTGATTGGTGGTGGGGGAATAAAAGCAGAATCAAGGACACAGATGAGATGCTTAGGCTATGGTCCATGTGAGTAATGAAGGTGTTTTGGGGGAAGGAGGGTGGCAACAAAAACTGGAAAATGGAAAGCATTCCATCAGTGTCAGCTCCAGTGTCATCACTGCCTTTATTTCTTAGATCTCTGATCCTCAAACAATTATATACCGAAGGATTGCCAGGGGGTGTTGCTTTAAGAACAAAGATCTACCCGCCCCCCCACCCCCACCCTTGGGAGAATGATTTAATATGCTTTGAGCGTAGAGTGGTAGAATATACATCTTCATTTTAAATGGTGAACTGATAATTCTGATGCAGGGTGTGCATAACTACTTATATTCCCTTTTTTATTGTTATTTTTCACAAAGTAACTGTGACAAGAAGAATGCTCCCCGCACCCCCCCCCCCCACCCTATGCACACACCCACACTCACAAACACAAGGGAATTCCTGAATCCATTCTCCAGTCATGTTTGACATGCCTACGGAGAAAGCGATGGTTCTGTTGGGAAGAAAATAGGGGCAGGACGGCAGAGGGGAGTACAGCCCCACAGTCACTCTCCCCACTTTCTATAAAGAGAGAGCAGAGTGGGGGGATAGACTTAAATTTTCCTCTAATTTTTCCTGGTAACTCAATGAATTCAGGCCTCCAAATGTGCCTCTGTTTTAAGCAAACTTTAGAGGTGTCTTGAGAAAATTACCAATATAGGTATTGAAAACCAGAATCATGTTTCTTTCATGTGGTCTTGACAATGCAGCAGATTGTGTTTGACATGTTGTTAGTGACACAAAAGTTTGAAATATGGCTTAGACGTGTGATAAACTAGGCATGCTGCTTGGACCGCTCATTCTTACCGATAAGATGAATGAATTGAGCCTCACTCAAGCCAGTGATGTTTGTGTTTGACTTTTCCAGTGTATGTATATGTGTGTGTGGGGAAAGAAATTTTGGTTATTTAAATAAAAGCACTTTAGTTCAACATCACGTGGTACTTTAGAAATTACTAAATTAGAAATCATACCTTTATCATTTCCCTAATCCATCCCCATTTCATGTTATATTTCAATTTTGCTCTTTAGTCTCTAAGTCGTGTCCTACTCTTTTCAGCCCCATGGACTGCCCACCAGGCTCCTCTGTCCATGGGATTTCCCAGGCAGGAATACTGGAATGGGTTGCCATTTCCTTTTCCAGGGGATCTTCCCGACGCAGGGATAAAACCTGCATCTCCTACTTGTCAGGTGAATTCATTACAACTGAGCCACTTGGGAAACCCATAACTTCTTATAGCACTTTCCAAATCATTTTTAAATTGTCTTTTATGATTAATAATTTTAAGAATAAGAAGTATATTTCACCCACTCTATAACACCAGTCCTGTCATTCTGAAGGAGATCAGCCCTGGGATTTCTTTGGAAGGAATGATGCTAAAGCTGAAACTCCAGTACTTTGGCCACCTCATGCGAAGAGTTGACTCATTGGAAAAGACTCTGATGCTGGGAGGGATTAGGGGCAAGAGGAGAAGGGGACGACAGAGGATGAGATGGCTGGATGGCATCATTGACTCGATGGACGTGAGTCTGGGTGAACTCCAGGAGTTGGTGATGGACAGGGAGGCCTGGCGTGCTGCGATTCATGGGGTCGCAAAGAGTCGGACACGACTGAGCGACTGAATTGAACTGAATCAAGGTTTTGTGTATCCTCCTAGAAATTTTCCATATGTGTACAATTTCTTTTCTTTATTCAAATAGAAGCATGACATATACCTTGTTTTATACTGCACATTTTTTCTATATTATTTTTTCCCTTATAACAGTTAAATACATTTTTCTTTGAATAAGATAACACATTTTAAAATGATTCAATATCACAAAAGGTGAAGCAGTGTAAAGTAAGGCTCCCTCCTACCATTATCCTGAATTGCCAGTTCCCCTCTCCAGAAGGAGCCACTTGTTATCCAGTTCTTGTGTACCCTTCTAGAGCTGCTCCATGCATGTACATGTATGTCATCCTTTAGGTTATGTGCCATATTTTAAAAATCGCTTGACACTTCTGTGCAATTAGGTCAGAAGCACTATTTATAAGTAAAGGTGAGGGACCTCTCTGCTTGCCCAGAAGAGAAACAATGGGCCTGGGTTTAGGAAAACTGATGATCAAACAAGAATCCAAGCATATGAGCTCCCCAGACATGTGCAAGGAAGTGGGGGAGGTTTTTCGTTTAGCAGAAGGTTGGCCAGAAGAAGTGGAGATGAAAGGAAATCTCTATGACCTTATCCTAGATCAGAAATAGATTAATATGCAAGAAATCATTCTCACTAATTGAAATTCTAGAACAAAAATGGACTGTCACCTGTAATCAGATAGAAGGTCTGGTCTCTTAGGCCAGCTCCATTTGATTTTGCTTATCATTACTGGTGATGTTCAGGTGGTGTCCAAATAACAACCACAGGGCAGCCTTTCTAAATGTAATACAAACTTGGCTAGTTTTTTTAAGTTAGATGGAAACAATTTTATTATGACTTGTAAGATACTTAGTGGAAAGAGAGAATATCTTAATGAGGACAACATTTCCAGAAACAGCCTTTAAAAATTTCAGTTCAGTTCAGTTCAGTTCAGTCGCTCAGTCGTGTCCGACTCTTTGTGGCCCCATGAACTGCAGCATGCCAGGCCTCCCTGTCCATCACCAACTCCCAGAGTTCACTCAAACCCATGTCCATCGAGTCAGTGATGCCATCCAGCCATCTCATCCTCTGTTGTCCCCTTCTCCTCCTGCCCTCAATCTTTCCCAGCATCAGGGTCTTTTCAAATGAGTCAGTTCGTCACATCAGGTGGCCAAAGATTTGGAGTTTCAGCGTCAACATTAGTCCTTCCAATGAACACCCAGGACTGGTCCCTTTAGGATGGACTGGTTGGATCTCCTTGCAGTCCAGGGGGCTCTCAAGAGTCTTCTTCAACACCACAGTCCAAAAGTTTAACCAGAATGAAAGCAACAGGTGTGTGACATTGCTGTTCTCTGACTAAAATTCTGAGATTACAAGTCTCAATGAAACATACTCTTGGAGTTCATTCTTCCTTTGCTGGTACTCAGGTTATTGTTCATTTTTATGGGCAATAAAAGCTTAGGGTGTGGTGGGTTCCTATTTATATACATTATCAAATACATTCTGTATTTGATGAAAATACAGAAATTGATGTCACATCAAAATACTGTAAGTACCTTGAATTCTAAGAGCTTACATTCCAATAGTGACCTGTTGCCTTGTAATTGTAGGTAATCACTATAAGAAGATAGGATTTGAAAATGACAAAGAGAACTCCTTGATGGAAGCTTGAATTCTAATTGCCTCCTGGATCAGACAATTTTCCTAACAGGATTGTCTAAAGAGGTTATTGACTTACTTTTCTAACTTTTCAAACCAGCCCATAAATCATAGAGAAGAATATATACAGAGTTTATTTCTTAAGCCAAAGAGTGAGTGAGAGAGAGAGAGAGAAAGGTTAAAACATTAGTTATTGATTTTTTGGCAGGCAAAATTAATGGTGATTTCTCCTCTCTACATTTAAACCCACGTCCTAAGTATAACCTTTCTTTCATTGTAAAGCCTGAGAAACACATGCAGAACCTTGGGACTACTTCTTTGATTGAACCAGTTAAGTCAAAATATTATTCTTCATAGGAGATTGGATTGGTATTTGGACTGCTGCTGTGAAGTTTTCCACCTTGACTATTCCCTTTGGGAGCTCTAGTTCAGCTGAGAGTCGCCCTTCTCTCCTCAGGGAACCAGTTTTAGAAGGAAACCTGATTAGAATAGACAAATTGGCTGGTGAAGTCCACGGACACCTTCTAAGTCTTAATATGTGACAGATACGATATTCGATTACTTTTGCCCCAATATGCTTACTAGAAGTGATGCATACGCCTGATACAATTTTCCTTATATGCATTTATATTAATGAGCACAGGAAAAAGACTTTGAAATACATTCCATTTTTTCAAAGTTACTTTTATGGAAGACTTTGTTGTTTTGCTATTTATGTTTTCTCTTTCAGAAGATCTGTGAAAATGGGTTGAGATTTATGTGAAGTAGTGCTTGGAAAACAGACCTGTTTACAGCAATAAAATGGAAAAGAGGGGTTTGTGTCCAGTTGTCCACATAATCTGTGTTAGTGGTCTTCTTGTTCCTATAGTTGCTCACCCGTTACACTCATTCTTTTCAAGTACTTTCTGTCCATTGTTCATAAGTTTAAGCAAGCAGATTCAGGTTTGATATAAAGATGCATTCAGACATCTAATGGGCGTTAATCTCACTGGGATGATTCATAGGTAAAACATTGCTGGTATCTGGAAACAAGCTTTGGGCCAAATATAAGCCAGCAGAGCAACCCATCATCTTTTCTCTGAAATGGTGAGACCTGGCCCCATTCAACTTCTTAAGCAGTTTCTCCACATTCATGAGATACCAGACCAATTGTGAAAGTCAAGATCTTGGACCCAGTTGTCCTTGCCTAAAGTTGTTTGTGGGTCCAACTGGTGTTTTAGGCTGTGGTTGAGTAGACAGAGTGAGCACCTTGGAAATACCTACCGCTTGACTTTCTGTGTGGCAGCTCCCCTAAGCAAAACAGGGAAATATGAGCCTCCTCTGTTTGGAGCTGGCTTTTACTATGGCCAGTGTTTGGCCAAGGCTCTCATGTTTCAAATGAGCCACTGTATGCTCTAGGTAGATCTCCGTCATGAGTTAAACTAAACTCATCTCCTTCCTGGAGTGGAAATAAGCCCATTATTGTTAGGTTATGCCCAGCATCACGGTTCTTGCTAACCTGACCAAATTCAGAGGTGTTCAGTGTATCTACCCTTTCTGTGCCAGCCCCTGCATTGGGGAAAGTTGGTGTCTCTGTTTTTATCAATAGTAATAAATAATTTCTAGTATTATTTATTCTAGAGTAAAATAATTTCTTTATTAAAAAAATAATTCCGTTGGATCATCGAAAAAGCAAGAGCTGCAGAAAAACATCTACTTCTGTTTTATTGACTATGCCAAAGCCTTTGACTGTGTGGATCACAAGAAACTGTGGAAAATTCTTCAAGAGATGGGAATACCAGACCATCTGACCTGCCTCCAGAGAAATCTATATGCAGGTCAAGAAGTAACAGTTAGAACTGGACATGGAACAACAGACTGGTTCCAAATTGGGACAGGAGTACGTCAAGTCCGTATATTGTTACCCTGCTTATTTAATTCATATGTAGAGTACATCATGAGAAATGCTGGGCTGGATGAAGCACAAGCTGGAAACTAGATTGTCAGAAGAAATATTGATAACCTCAGATATGCAGATGACACCACTGTTACGGCAGAAAGCGAAGAAGAGCTAAAGAGCTTCTTGATGAAAGTGAAAGAACAGAGTGAAAAAGTTGGCTTAAAACTCAACATTCAGAAAACTAAGATCATGGCATCTGGTCCTATCACTTCATGGCAAATAAATGGGGAAACAGGGGAAACAGTGACAGACTTTATTTTGGGCTCCAACATCACTGCAGATGGTGACTGCAGCCTAGAAATTAAAAGATGCTTGCTCCTTGGAAGAAAAATTATGACCAACCTACACAGCATATTAAAAAGCAGAGACATTACTTTGCCAACAAAGGTCCGTCTAGTCAAAGCTATGGTTTTTCCAGTAGTCACGTATGGATGTGAGAGTTGGACCATAAAGAAAGCTGAGCACCAAAGAATTGATGCTTTTTTTTTTTAATTTTATTTTATTTTTAAACTTTACATAATTGTATTAGTTTTGTGGTGTTGAAGAAGACTCTTGAGAGTCCCTTGGACTGCAAGGAGATAAAATCAGTCCATCCTAAAGGAAATCAGTCCTGAATATTCATTGGAAGGACTGATGCTAAAGCTGAAACTCCAATCCTTTGGCCACCTGATGCAAAGAACTGACTCATTTGAAAAGACCCTGCTGCTAGTAAAGATTGAAGGCAAGAGGAGACTGGGACAACAGAGGATGAGCTTGTTGGATGGCATCACTGGCTCAGTGGACATGAGTTTGAGTAGACTCCGGGAAGTGGTGATGGGGAGGCCTGGTGTGCTGCAGTCCATGAGGTCGCAAAGATTTGGACATGACTGAGCAACTGAATTGAACTGAAAATAATTTCTAGTAAATATCTGGACTTGTTTTATTAATAGATTTTTTTCTCTGAAATAGAATATCAGTTTCATTATTGCCAGCATATTTATTTTATTGACATTAATCTTTCTGTAATTTTCATTGATCCTATATTCGTTTCACATGTTTTGCTATGCGATTCATTCTGTCCATAGTTATAATTTTTGCCTTTGTTTCTGCTCTGGTTGAGATCTAGATAATTGTTTGTTTCATGTTAATTCCTTAAAATAGTTTGCTTAGAAAATTCTCATTCACATTCACATTGGAAACTCTATTCATATATGCTCCCTGAAGACATTCTGTAAATGATGCTTAATATTTATAAAATACATTTTGCTTTGGCTCAAATCTCAGAGATCTTTGAAATAAGAAAGACCCTTAGGTGTATTGCCAGACCATCAGTATCTTAGCTGAGTTTCAAATACTGATCTGTGTCTCAAACCTTGTCTTATTTCCGGGCTTTCAGTTGACTGTGTACCTTTGACTTTACATGTGATTCTTCTTATGTTGTGGAAGAGGAAATCATACTCCCTGGTCTTTCTGCCTTTCATACCCTCCGTGTCACTTCCAGGCACTGACAGGTATCACCTGTGAAATGAGAGTGAGAAACGAGGGGATCCAGACATCTGCTTGTAACTATGGGCCCCAGTGATATCAATGGAAAACTGCACCTTGACTTGCCTTTCAGTCTAGATACTGGGGTTGTTGCTGAGTCTTCTCCTTTCTTCACTGTCACCTCATCCAAATGATTATTTCCTTTAAAATGCCTCTGATATCCTTCTTTCCCTCCATTCCTGCTGTCACTCCATTGGTAGGAGGCCTATTCACTGTGTGTCTTAAGTATTTCAATAGCCTCTTATTCATTTAAAAACATTTTTCTGAATGCCTTCTAGTGTCAGGCTCAGATCCCTGGGGATACAAGTATGTGGAAGACAGCACATGTTTAGGAAGATCTCTCAGGCTATGGTGATGGTAAACATGAAAACAGAAAAAACCATAATAGAGTTTGGTTTAGGAATGGCTGGCTACCCACTGCAGTATTCTTGTCTGGAGAATTCCATAGAAGGGGAGCCTTGTGGGCTACAGTCGATGGGGTCACAAAGAGTTGGACACAACCGAGTGACTAACACACACACACACAGGCACATTATAAATAGTACTGTAATTGTTGCTATTATCAAATAATATTTATATTATTAATAATATTAATAATAGTTATATTTTTCTCTACTATAAATTCTGTTATCTACTATAAAATCTGTTATCAACTGAAAACTCAGTGTCCATATGGTGGACTAATAATTCAAATATTTATTCTTTCTTGAGTTTGAATTCCAGTTGCCTTCATCTCCATTCTGTTTGATCAATCATTGCCATTATCATGCTCTGTTTTTTGCCCTTATCTAGAATTTTCTCATTGTAGTCATTTCTAACTTGAATATTCACTCTATCACTTAACCAACTAAGCAAGCTTCTTCTATTCTTTTCTCTTCCATCCTTCTGTTCTTCCACCATCTGATTCTTTCTTATCTTTTTCCTTCCATTTTTTCTTCCTCCCAATTCCAATAGTTCCTTATCATTGCTCAGTTATATTTTTAGTTTTTCCTTACCCACCTCCCTTTCACAACTGTCCTCAGAATCTAAAGTTACTGTTTCATACATCCCTTCCTCCACAGCTTTGCCATTCTCAACATGTGGCTGCTTTGATTTAAGGAATAGAGAGCCCATTAGGAAATAATTGCTTCTTACATACTCACCCTCCCTCTTTAAAATCAGAGAAAATCTGTTTATCCTCCTCTGAAAAGCTAACCTCTTTGTCTCATTTCTTTCTGAGTCCTCTTATTTCCAGTACTTTTAGTTACTCCATGTTCATCATTTTTTTTTTTTCCCCTCAGATATATCTCTTAGTCAATCTGAGCTGCTAAATCAAAATACCACAGACTGGGTACCTTATGAACAGCAGAAATTTATTTCTCATGGTTTTGGAAGCTGGGAAGTCCAAGATCAAGGTGCCAGTACGGTTAGGTTCTGGTGAAGGGGCCCTCTTCCAGTTTACAGACTGCTGATTCCTTACTGTGCCCTCACATGGCTGAAGGGGTTAGGGAGTTCTCTGCAGTCTCCTTTTGAAGAACATTAATCCCATTTGTGAGGACTCTACCCTCATGACCTAAGCACCTCCCAAAGGTCCCACTTCCTCAAACTATCATACAGGGCCTTAGAATTTCAACACACACATTGTCAGGGTGGAGTGGTGGGGCACACAAATATTCAAACAACGGCAGTGCATTAAGCATCATTGCTGTGTAACAGATTGTCTCCAAACTTAAGACAAGAAGGGGATTATCTCACAATTTATGTGGGTTAGGAATTTGGATGCAGTTTTAGGTTACTCGGAATGCTGTAATTAAGGTGTCACACAGGGGTGCGATGGTCTCATCTGAGGCCAAGGGACAGACATTTCCCAAGTTCCCGCCTCAGAGCGGACCTTAGGTCCTCATGGACTGTTGGACTTAGGATCTTAGCTGCTCATCACACAGGCTTCTCCATAGGGTGATTTACAAGCTGGTAGAAGACTTACCCCCAGAGCAAGTAGGGGAGAGAGAACAAGCAAGATGAGTCATCGGTTTTTTATAACCTAATCGAGAATTGACATCCCGTCACTTTACCATATTCTGTTCATTAGAAACAAGTCATTAGGTTCAGCTCACATCAGAGGAAAGAAGATCACACAGGGAGTGTGGGGGCCAGGAGGTGGGGATCATCAAGGGCCACTTGAGAAGCTGGCTTCTGCAAGATCACACTGATGACACATGATTACTACAGGGTGACACACGCCTTTTTGGTTGAACTTCTTTTAACCAAGTTCTTTCAGTCCAAGCCCACTGTTTCCAATTCTTCTTCACCCTGCTTCTGTCTCTACTACTGTTCTTATGTGGCTTCACTAAAGTCACCAATGACTACCTCATTGCCAGACCAAAGAAGGAGTATTTTTGTCCTTAGATTATTTCTGATTTTCTGCAGAATCTGACAATTTGACATAGCCTCTCCTTCCTTCTCTAACCTCTTCCCTCTTGGTTAGCTCATTTCCTAGTCTTCTCCGCCTTCATTATCATCTTACATGATAAGATCGCTCAGGGTTTCTCAGCCCTCTTTCTACCCTTCCTGAGAAACCCCTTTCACATCCTTGGCTTCACTGCCTTACACATACTCATGACTCCAGCCCAAATTTCTCTTTTGTCCTTAAGGCATGTATATTCTAATAAACTGCTTAGTGACTACCCCAACCTTGCCAGTGCAAATTTAACATGCCTCCATAACTTAGCCCCCACACCCAGGCTCCTGTGTTTCTCTCTTGATGGACTGTACTCTCACCAATTCTGTCTCCCAGCTGGGATTTTGGGAGTCAGTCTACGCTCCTCTCTCTCACTTCCACAGCAAGGTACTGGGTGCCACCCTCTGCTGTTACATTAACTGGCTCCCTGCTCTCTCTCTCCACTGCTGTTCTGGCCTGTTCAGCCCCTTATCATTTCTCTTCTGGGTTATTAATCCATCTCTCCGCCCTCCAACCCCTCCCTTCCAATCTAGCCCTGGCACAACTGTCTAAATGATCTTCCTAAGATGCGAATATGGTCATATCATTGCCCTGCTTTAAAAGCCTCCCTGTCTTCTTGGATCAAATCTGAATGCCACAGCATGCAGTGATCTGGCCTCTGTGCCACTCTTCTCCTACTTGCCCCCTCCTAGTCTACTGCGAGTACTCTTCTCCAGCTGTACTGAGCTACTTTGATTCCCCCACTACACCTTGTTTTCTTACCTTTTTTCTTGGGCACATGCTCCTCATTTTGTATTAAATGATCTTCCCCTATGAGACTAGCTAACTGCTACTCTTCTGGAGGCCCAGCTTAACAGTCACCTCCAGGAGCCCTTCTTGGAGATGTTTCTGCCAGTCAGACTCATTTTACTTCCCTCATTTTATGTTCCCATCACCTCTATGCAAACCCAAATTACAGTGCTATTCCATTAGCTTATAAATACTGATTCCTAGAATGTGAGCATGTAAACTCCTTCCAGGCAGGTACAGATGTTTTACCTTTGAGCCTTCCACAATGCCTGGTACATAGAAGACATTGAATAAATGTTTGATGAGTGAATAAATATTCATTCAAAGCCCTCAAGCCAAACTGACATTCCCTGCATACTCACCATACCTTTCTATCTTCTTCCCTGAATTCTAACTTTTTTTCCACTCCCACACTGGAAATTAGGAGTAACTTGTAAACAAAGGTGCTTTTGGTAGGGAAAAGCATTACGATATTTAAATTGGAAAATTAACAGTTGTTTCAGTTGTTATTGTTTTTGTTTTAATACACGCAGGACACAAGAGAAAATAAAATTCAAATTTCTGCTTTGGCAATGTAAGTATATACATGTATAGTTAATGTATCTCATATGCATATATAAAAAATAATAAGTCATCAGTCAGTGGACAATACAGAATAGTTTGGAAGTCCCCTAAGAGGGGAGAGAGGTCAGCACTGGTCATCATTACTAGACAACCACAGAGGTGAAATACCATCTTGGCTGAGCATTGACCACTGGGTCTGGTGGGTAAAGAGAGGGGACATGATGTTTGTGGGTGAGACTGAGGGCGATGGGCCTTTCAGAAAGGGTTTGTTTTAGGGGTGGACTAAAATAAGGTCATATGAAAGACAGGTGTGACTATTGCCTTATTCAAATTTTGACTTGATCATGTAGTTAAAAGAAAAGCTGTTGAAATGTATGAACTGAAACACACTAATATGCTCAAAGTACTATTGTAGTCTTCTCTGGCAGGTCAGGGAGCAAATATGTTCATAGAGTCATGGCCGCTTCATTTCTATTTTTGAGAAAAATTTACAAATACTACTTAAAAATTTAATATGTAACTAGTAGAACTCATGTTGTGAAAGTGCTGCACTCAATATGCCAGCAAATTTGGAAAACTCAGCAGTGGCCACAGGACTGGAAAAGGTCAGTTTTCATTCCAATCCCAAAGAAAGGCAATGCCAAAGAATGCTGAAACTACCGCACAATTGCACTCATCTCACACGCTAGTAAAGTAATGCTCAAAATTCTCCAAGCCAGGCTTCAGCAATATGTGAACCGTGAACTTCCAGATGTTCAAGCTGGTTTTAGAAAAGGTAGAGGAACCACAGATCAAATTGCCAACATCCACTGGATCATGGAAAAAGCAAGAGAGTTTCAGAAAAACATCTATTTCTGCTTTATTGACTATGCCAAAGCCTTTGACTGTGTGGATCACAATAAACTGTGGGAAATTCTTCAAGAGATGGGAATACCAGACCACCTGATCTGCCTTTTGATAAATCTATATGCAGGTCAGGAAGCAACAGTTAGAACTGGACATGGAACAACAGACTGGTTCCAAATAGGAAAAGGAGTACATCAAGGCTGTATATTGTCACCCTGCTTATTTAACTTCTATGCAGAGTACATCATGAGAAACGCTGGACTGACACCACCCTTATGGCATAAAGTGAAGAGAAACTAAAAAGCCTCTTGATGAAAGTGAAAGTGGAGAGTGAAAAAGTTGGCTTAAAGCTCAACATTCAGAAAACTAAGATCATGGCATCTGGTTCCATCACTTCATGGGAAATAGATGGGGAAACAGTGGAAACAGTGTCAGACTTTATTTTTTTGGGCTCCAAAATCACTACAGATGGTGACTGCAGCCATGAAATTAAAAGACGCTTACTCCTTGGAAGGAAAGTTATGACCAACCTAGATAGCATATTCAAAAGCAGAGACATTACTTTGCCAACAAAGGTTCAACTAGTCAAGGCTATGGTTTTTCCAGTGGTCATGTATGGATGTGAGAGTTAGACTGTGAAGAAGGCTGAGCGCTGAAGAATTGATGCTTTTGAACTGTGGTGTTGGAGAAGACTCTTGAGAGTCCCTTGGACTGCAAGGAGATCCAACCAGTCCATTCTGAAGGAGATCAGCCCTGGGATTTCTTTGGAAGGAATGATGCTAAAGCTGAAACTCCAGTACTTTGGCCACCTCATGCGAAGAGTTGACTCATTGGTAAAGACTCTGATGCTGGGAGGGATTGGGGGCAGGAGGAGAAGGGGACGACAGAGGATGAGATGGCTGGATGGCATCACTGACTCGATGGACGTGAGTCTGGGTGAACTCCAGGTGTTGGTGATGGACAGGGAGGCCTGGCGTGCTGCAATTCATGGGGTCGCAAAGAGTCGGACATGACTGAGCGACTGAACTGAACTGAACTGAGTAGAACTCAGGTCAAACCCAATGCTGTTGTAGTGAACCAGAATCGGGGAAATACTGTGTAAAATAAGTAGCAACCCAGTTGCATCCAGCTGTACTTTTTGTATGAAAATATTCTAAAATAATCCCCTTTTATCAATTAAAATTTTTGTCTCCTACTTATTTTTATTCTATTTGACATAGCACTTAGTTACAGAGTGATTTTTTTTTGTAATGAATATTTCTGGTGAATTATCTAATTTTAAATGAGTGGAAATCTATTTCTTCCTACTCCAATTCTTTTTGCCTAGTGGAGGAAAAAAAAAACAGTTTAATTTTAATAACATTTAAAAAAATAACAAATTGGAATTAATAAAGGTTTTTCTAATATATCCACATTGAATATAGCTCTAAAAAAAGGAGAGAAATTTTGTGTTTATATTCAATACAATGTACCTATATCTTTGCTTTAATTTAAGGGACAAAGGACCTTGGGTTACTTTTCAAAAATAGCAACCTTGGATAGTCATTTTTTCAATAGAACTCTATTATATCATTCTCATTTTTCAATTGAGTTTCTGTTGAGTTGAATTTTATAGCATTAATTACCAACCTGTCTGAGTTGGATTCATTAAAAAAAAAAACAAACTCTAAGTGCATACCTGACAAGCTATATGCATTAATCTTGGGCTTTATTTCTTTTAAACCACTGGTATAGGTGGGAAACCTCTAAATATTGATTGCCCCTTGGGGTGTGGGGTTGATGTGAGGTAGGAATAATTTCCTGCGAATGGAAAGAGTCAATTAGCTTTTATAACTACTCTTCAATTAAAATAAAAATAGAATTCTTTGGGGATAAATCTAACCAGGAAAATCACTTCACTGTAAATAGACCAGTCAATTTTATAGAAAAAATGCCTCTAGCACCTAGCATTCATTCCCGTATCTATTGATTTATCTATTCAACCAATATTTGCTGAGTACTTACGATGTCCAAGGCATATTGTGTCCATCAGTTACATTTTATACACACAGTGTTATGAATGAGTTTTGGCAACAGAGCAAGTAAAACAAGAACTGGTAATAGTACCACTAGCAACAGCCATCAATGCCTGTGAATCTCTAATGTGCCAGGCATTACTCTAGAATCCTCATTGTCAAGACTGCTTTCACCAATGTGGCAAGAGAGAGAACATAATGTCCATTTTACAGATAAAGTATTGAGACAGTTTATGTTTATCATGAGGCTGTCAAATGTGTATGTAGTGGTATTAAAAAGAAAAACAATGGTGAAAGTTTTCATTTCCTGTTCAGAGAGATGTCATTATCAAAGTAATGATAAACAGAGAGAGGACTTGAAAAAAACCTAAATTAAGAGTATCCTTATTCTCAAAACCCAAAGAACATGAAAACTAGAGCAAAAATCAGGATTGCAACAGTTTTTGCTTTTTATCTTCAAAACAGATTCATTGTTAGTGGGGAAGAGGCAAGTAGAAGTGAGAAGAAAAATGAAGACAAAAGTGATGTTTGGTTCTAACCTGCTCCCCTTTGATTTAATTTTACAATGTTTTCTTCATTTTTTATTTTAGTTTTAAATATCATGCATTGACCCCCTAACAGGGCTTAATTTTCTTTCTCCACCAACACACACCTATACACTTTCTTTACCTCAGCCTCTCCAGAGTCATAATACATTTATACTATGTATTTAGTTTTTATATTTTTATGACTATAGATATTGCTTATAGCCAAGTCACAGAATGTATTATAATAAGATTTATTTCCAGTAATTAAAAATCTCTTTTTAGTACTTACAATTGCTTCTTTTGCTTTGTATGTGCCTATTGCTTAATTGTTCCCAAATTCTCTGGGAAGTAAAAAAAAATTTCTACATATTTTAGTTCAGTTCAGTCACTCAGTTGTGTCTGACTCTGCTACCCCATGGACTGCAGCACCCCAGGCCTCCCTGTCCATCACCAACTCCCAGAGCTTGCTCAAGCTCATGTCCATCAAGCCAGTGATGCCATCCAACCATCTCATCCTCTGTCGTCCCCTTCTCCTCTGGCCTTTAATCTTTCCCAGCATCGGGGTCTTTTCCAACGAATCAGTTCTTTACATCAGGTGGCCAAAAGATTGGAGTGTCGGCTTCAGCATCAGTCCTTCCAATGAATATTCAGGACTGATTTCCTTTAGGATTGACTGGTTTGATCTCCTTGCAGTCCAAGGGACTCTTAAGAGTCTTCTCCAACATCACAGTTCAAAAGCATCAACTCTTCGGCTCTTTGTAGTCCAATTCACACATCCATACATGACTACTGGAAAAACCATAGCTTTAACTAGACAGACCTTTGTCGGTAAACTAATGTCTCTGCTTTTTAATATGCTGTCTAGGTTGGTCATAGCTTTTCTTCCAAGGAACAAGCGTCTTTTAATTTCATGGCTACAGTCACCATCTGCAGTGATTTTGGAGCCCCCCAAAATAAATCTCTCACTCTTTCCATTGTTTCCCCATCTATTTGCCGTGAAGTGATGTGGCCAGATGCTATGATCTTAGTTTTTCGAATGTTGAGTTTTAAGCCAACTTTTCACTTTCCTCTTTCACTTTCATCAAGAGGCTCTTTAGTTCATCTTAGCTTTTGAAATGCCCTAAGTGTGGTGTCATCAACATATCTGAGGTTATTGATATTTCTCCCAGCAATCTTGATTCCAACTTGTGCTTCATCCAGCCTGGCATTTTGCATGATGTATTCTGCATAAGTTAAATAAACAGGATGACAATATACAGCCTTGATGTACTCCTTTCCCAATTTGAAATCTGTCTGTTGTTCCATGTTCGGTTTTAACTGTTGCTTCTTGAACTGCATAGAGATTTCTTGGGATGCAGGTAAGGTAGTCTGGTATTCCCATCTTTTGAAGAATTTTCCACAGTTTCTTGTGATCCACACAGTGAAAGGCTTTGGCATAGTCAATAAAGCAGAAGTAGTTGTTTTTCTGGAACTCTCTTGCTTTTTCTATGATCCAATGGATGTTGGCAATTTGATCTCTGGTTCCTCTGCCTTTTCTAAATCCAGTTTGAACGTCTGGAAGTTCTCGGTTCATGTACTGTTGAAGCCTGGCTTGGAGAATTTTACAAACCATGTAAACTAGTTCTACCTCTACCTACTCTGGATGCATCTAGAAATTTCTATTTGTCTCCAATGTTCTGAAATTTAAAACTAATGTGACTTAGTGTAAGGCATTTCCCAGCCTTTGTGTTGAGCACTTGGTTAATTCATTAAATCAGAAAATCACAATCCTGCATTTTGAGTATTTACTATTACTTGAACTCTTGTGTTTTCTCTCTGTTCTCTCTTCTGAGATTTTTATTTTTATGTTGTTCTGACTGTGCTGACCCTTTATTTTTTTTATTTTTATCTTCTACTTTCCCTCACTTTATCTTTCCTTCTAGTTTCTTGAAGATTGTATTCCACCATTTTATAGGGTTTTGTATTTCTGCTGTCATGAATGACTAAAACTGTTTATCAACTTCTATCAACAATCTATCAAAATTTCCATTGTCCCATACTTTTACCAATGATTGGTACTGTGTAAGAATCTTTTTTATTCTAATTTCATCAGTGTAAAGGGATCTCTTATTGTTTTAGTTTAAATTTACCTAATGATTGGTGAGGATAAACACGTCTATATTTTTAGCCATTGAGATTTTCCTATCATATTTTTTATTGTCTTAGTGTTTATTTTTGTTGAAGTGGAGGTTCAAGAGAGAGAGGGCACATGTATCCTTATGGCTGATTCACCTTGTTGCATGGCAGAAACCAACACAACGTTGTAAAGCAATTATCCTCCAATTAAAAATAAATTTTAAAAAAGTAACTAGGAAAGTATAGACGTTTTCAAAAAGCAGTTGCCTTGCCTCGTCCCCAAGTTCTCTAGCCCCATACGTGATTTCTTCAAAGTGCATGTGACTTCCTAACATTGCATTTGTTGTTTATTGCATTCTTTTAAACCAAAACTCTTACTGAAATGCACTTCCCTTGAGGGTGGAAGACTTACTGTATTCCTCACTTTTGTATTTCAGTGCCTAGAAAACAGTGACAAAGTACTTGATAGGTGAGCAGATAATCTTTATTAAGTAAATACATGATGGAATAAGTGAAGAAAACTGTAAAGTCTTATTTGAGAGCATAACACAAAACCCGAATCAATGAGATGGCAGATTGTGTTCTTATTTGGGAACACTGACACACTTTAAGGTCATTTTTCCTACCACATTGAAAGAAGGAAGGAAGTTCCAAAAATAGAATATGGATATCATTTTTAGGCTGATGCAGTCATCTTAGACAGTGTAAAATCAGGACTAAGGTAGTAGTAGAGATACAGAGTGAAAATGTCAGGCAAAGAGCTATTTTAGCAAGAAAATCCAGCAAGACTTGTTGTGTTGTATTGCATAGCATACATCCACAATTGTATTTTATTAAAAAATTACTTATGTTTTTCCTAATGAGGGATATCTCGGTTGCCTTCAACTGCCTACCTCTGTAAGTAATGCTATGTTGATAATCTTTAGGTAGGATCCCTCATAGACTTGTGGGATAGTGTCTCTGAGTTGCTAATACTGAAATATGAGCTAAAATATATCTGAATATATAAATATATGTTAATTTTTTCTGAGGCTAAAACTGTTTATACTTCTATCAGCAATCTATCAGAATTCCCATTGTCCCATACCTTTACAAATGTTTGGTACTGTGTAACAATCATTTTTATTCTAATTTCTTGGTATAAAGAGATCCCTTATTATTTTAGTTTACATTTATCCAATGATTAGTGAGGATAAACATTTCTGTATTTTTAGCCATTGAGATTTTCCTCAGCTTACTCATAGCCTTTTGTATGTTTCTATTCAATTATCTACCTTAGTCTTGTTGATTTTGGAAGTTGTTTGTATGGTTAATAATTGTATCTTGTTTTTTGGTATCTTTCAGTCTGTCACATATCTGTTAATGTTGCCCATGATTTCCACTGTACAAAAAAAATTAAAATCTTTTCATTCCTGAATTCAATAGAAATAATGGAATCTTGGCTGGCAGGTAACAGTGCTTAATCACTGAAAGTAAGATGGACAGGTTACCATAATGGATGGCAGAACAAAAACATCATCACAGCAGTCTTAACCCACAGAGATTATCAACATTAACTGTTTGTGTTGTTCCTAGACTGGAATACTTGAGCAGTGTATTTAGTTTCTTAAGGCTGCTGTAATAAAGTACCACAATGTAGGTGGCTTTAAACAACAGAAATTTATTTTCTCCCAGTTCCTAGGTCTAGAATCTGAAGTGAGATGTAGACAGCTCCATGTTGTCTCTTGAGGGGAGAGTCTGTTCCATGCCTCTTTCTTGGCTTCAGGTGTTGCCAGCAATCAATCTGGCCATTTCTTGGCATGTTGATGCATCATTCTAATCTCTGCCTCCATCATCCTATAGCATTTTCCCTGTGTTTCTGTGTCTCCCCCTTCCTTTCTTTTTGGCCACACTGTGCGGCAGGGAGGTTCTTGGTTCCCCAACTAGGGATCGAACCCGTGCCCTCTGCAGTGGAAACTCAGAGTCTGAACCACTGAAGCATCAGGGAAGTCCCTCTTCTTTCATTTTAGAATAATATCATTCACATTAGATTAAGGACCTATGCCACTCCAGTGTGACTTCATCTTAACTAAATCTTAATTAAACTGCAACAGCCTTATTTCCAAAAAAACAAGCCACATTCATATATATCAGAGGTTAGGTCTTCCATATATATTTTCGCAGGATACCACACTCAGTGCACACCTGACAGCTTATTAAAGTCTTGTTTGATATATGGAAGAAGCTAAGACGCTCCAAGTGTGTTATAAGAAGCCTGACTTGAATCACCACGGGGAGTTGTGGTTCTTTAATCAATTCCAATACTTAAACCAACTGACAAATCGAGAGTCTTAAATGAAGGGAAGGTGACATCCTCTTGAGAAGGAACCCTACTACAAAGCCAAAAATGGATGCTTCTTCTCAGCTGTTGCTAAAGGGACTTGTGGCCAATTGCCAGGATAGGGTCATCATGCATCGAGGAAGGGAAAAGAATCATGCTCAATCGTCATAGGAAACAGCTGAAAATCTTCAGATCTGAATTACAAATGGTTCTGCATTATTTGTTGGCACCAACTGAAAATAAATGGCTGTAGCACTAGAGCTGCATTCAGATGGCCTTGAAGGACAGTGGTGAAGAAGAGTTCTCCCATTTGTTTTAACTTTGAGCTGTGTATTTGATTAAGTTTTTCTTAAAGGAGAGATGGCCAAAGTACAGATATACATATTTTCATGGTTGTGACCAACGGTTTGGCTTGGTGGTTGGAGACTTAGAAGAATTAAAAACATTTGTGAGAAGGAGGTCTCGGGAAGAGAGATGTGGACTTATATCTCCTTTTAGATACTAAGTGTGAAGATACTTTTGTCTCACACGAATGCTCAGCAAAGGGCAACTCAAAAGAGAAGGCTCTTAATACATAAGTGGACAAGATGACTTGTTTTGTTGATATCAATCAGCCTTTTTTCCTATCTGACCTAGAAACTGAAACTGCTACCTGGCCACTTTGGGCTCTTAATGACATTGAATAAATAGGCAAAACATGATGGCTTTAGAGGCTGGAGTGATTATCCCGACAATGAAAGGGAAATCATGTTCCTACATGAAAAGAACTCATCTGTAATTCCAGAGATCCTCTGGTCTGGCTCTCAGTCCTCCCATGTCCTTTGATAAAAGTCAGTGAATCCACACAAATACTTGTTCATGATTGTTCATAGTAGTATTATTCATAGTAGCCAAAAGGAGGAACAAACTGCATGTCCATCAGCTGATTAACAGATAAAATATAGAGATTTTTTGTTTGTGGTATATTGTGATATATTTCATACTGAATGAAATAGTATTTAAGCATAAAAAGGAATGGAGTACTAATGCATGTTACAACATGGATAAAACGTGAAAACATGATGTTAAGTTAAAAAAAAAAAAAACAGACACACAAAAATCCCACCTATTATATGACTTCATTTATATGAAATCTCCAGAATAGGCAAATCTGTACTTTGGCCACCTCATGAGAAGAGTTGACTCATTGGAAAAGACTCTGATGCTGGGAGGGATTGGGGGCAGGAGGAGAAGGGGACGACAGAGGATGAGATGGCTGGATGGCATCACTGACTCAATGGATGTGAGTTTGAGTGAACTCCAGGAGTTGGTGATGGACAGGGAGGCCCGGCGTGCTGCAGTTCATGGGGTCGCAAAGAGTTGGACACGACTGAGCGACTGAACTGAACTGAACTGAACTGATAGATATACAGGGAGTATATTAGTGGTTACCTAGGATTGGGTGACTTGGAAAATCCCGTGGACAGAGGAGCCTGGAAGGCTGCAGTCCATGGGGTCGCTAAGAGTTGGACAGGACTGAGCGACTTCACTTTCACTTTTCACTTTCATGCCTTGGAGAAGGAAATGGCAACCCACTCCAGTGTTCTTGCTTGGAGAATCCCAGGGACGGGGAGCCTGGTGGGCTGCCGTCTCTCGGGTTGCACAGAGTCAGACACGACTGAAGCGACTTAGCAGCAGCAGCAGGATTGGGTGACTTCGGGTAAGTGGGAGTGCCTACTAGGAGGTACAAGGTTTCTTTTCAGGGTGATGAATATGTTATAAAATTGTGCAGTGTACAGTTGTATAAATAAACCATTGAGTTGAACACTATAAATAGGTGAATTTTATGTTATGTGAATTGTATCTCATAAAACTATTTTTCCCAAAAAAGGCAATGGAAAAACTACAATTCAGCTGAGATGAGAGACTGTTAATAACTCAGGCTCTTTAAAGTGGAAAGCTTGGGTCTCCTCATCAGGCAAGGGAATATGGCCAGCCAGTATTATTGCTTTATGGCAAAAAATATATGGTATTTTATTTTGTGGCTCAAATTGTTTCCCTTTTGGCCATTGTAATTGCCCCATGCCTCCATCCTTTTATTTTTTGAGCACTGCTTCTGTTTCTGACTCTAGACGATGCTCAGGTTCTTCTTGTATGATTTTCAGTGCCATTTTCATTTGATTTAATTTTGGATGTAATTGAGTTTATAGATATTATATTGATATTTGCTTTCTATTTTCTCATCTGTTTTGTGTCATTCATTATCTCTTTCTTTCTTGCTTTTGGGTTTAACAAGTATTTTTTTATTATTTTATTTGCTCCTCTTTAGCTCTTCAGTTATATTATCTGTTATGATTGTATGGGTTGCACTTGAAATTACAATATGTATCTTTGATTCATTGTAGTCTGCTTTAGATTAGTATTGTACCATTCCTCAAAGAGTAAGAAGCTTACAAAAATTCAAGTTCTCTTTCTCCTTCCCTTCTCTGTGCTATTTTTGTTATATGTTACTTTTACATACCTTATAAATCTCATAAAATTGTTGTTTTAAGGAGTCAATATTTATTTCTATTTGTCCATATATCATTTCAAGTATACTTCATTCTTTCTTACAGTCCCTTATTTCTATTTGGTAACATTTTTCTGAAAATTTCTCATTGTTATTTCTTGTGTGTATACCTCCTGGCAACAGATGCCTTGAGGTTTTTTTTTTTTTTTTTTTTGGTTAGTTTCTTTGTTTATACACTTGAAAACATCTTTCTTTTAAGATATTTAGGTTTTGAAGGATACATTCATTTAATATAGAACTGTAGGTTGACAGATTTTTAAAGTTTCAGTGTTCTAAAGGTGTCATCCTACTGTCTTCTGACTTCCATGATATTTTTTTGTGTGTATTTTTTCCCTTTCTCAAGGATTATGTCTGGAGAGTTTAATAATATTCTTGACCAGCTGTTATAGTTGTTTATAAAGGATCCCAACTCTCCCATGATAAACATAACTGGAACTCATCTCTTCTTGGCTTTTCCGTTAATCATGACATAAACCATTTATGTACTGTAATGCAACTTTGTCTTGCTCTTAAGAGCTTAAAAAGGAATGTATTTGAAATGCCTCCATTAAGTATCAGTTCAGTTTAGTCACTCAGTCGTGTTCTACTCTTTGCGATCCCACGGACTGCAGCATGTCAGGCTTCCCTGTCCATCACCAACTCCCAGAGCTTGCTCAAACTCATATCCATTGAGTTGGTGATGCCATCCAACCATCTCATCCTCTGTCGTCCCCTTCTCCTCCTGCCCTCAATCTTTCCCAGCATCAGGGTCTTTTCCAGTGAGTCAGTTCCTCGCATCAGGTGGCCAAAGTATTGGAGTTTCAGCTTCAGCATCAGTCCTTCCAATGAATATTCAGGACTGATTTTCTTTAGGATTGACTGGTTTGATCTCTTTGCTGTCCAAGGGACTCTCAAGAGTCTTCTCCAACTACTCTCTGTCAAGCTGAAGAAAATTCCTTCTATTCTTTTCTATCAGAGAATTATTTTTAATCATAAATGGATGTTAAAATCTTTCATTCACCTTTTCCAAATCTGCAGAGATGTTATCATATGTGGTTTTTCTCTTTTATTTCACTGTTAGTAGTAATTTCCACTGATTGATTTCATAGAGTTCAGCATTCTTTGCATTTCTCAGATTAGCCATGCTGATAAATCCTGTTGATCATGACGTGTTCATTTTTAGAGCTTAATTTTTGGGTTATATTTACCTGGTGTATTTTTTCCATTACTTATCCTTATAGTTTATGTATCTTTTGTTTATATATGTCTCTAGTAAACAACAAAGTACTGGATTTTTTAAAGTTCAATCTGGAAAACTGTTAACCCTATATTATGAATATTGGGAGAATATCTTTTTGTTTTCATAATTCCTGGAAAATATGTGGGCTCTACTCTTCCCAGTGAAGTCTGTAGTCCAGATGACCCAAAGCCTTAGCAAACTAAGAAATCTTCATTCTGATCCTCAGTGAAAAGATTCCTGTGAGGTTTCAGTACACACTTCCTTCCCCTTGAGATTCAAGGGGAAGTTGTATCTCAGACTCACTTTTCTTTGTCATAGAGAAACCGCTCATGATTCAGAGAGTAGTTGGGAGGCAAAAATTTAGGATGCCGTTGTCTAAAATTTATTTTAGATTCATATTACCTCCTAAATTCAAAATAATATTTATTTATTGTATAAACTTTGGAAAACACCAGATACACAGAGAAGAAATTGATAATACGTGCAATCCAGAGATACTCAGTGTGCATCACTCACTTGGGGACATGGTGTCTTTTTAACTTGAAAGTGTCAAAGGAAATTATTTAGGCACCAACCAAGACTTGTCCTCCTTTCTGTCTGAGTTTTGAAGGGTTGTCTTAAAAAAAAAAAAAAATCATTTAAATAAATAAATAAATGGTGTCTACAGGGGCTGGATTTCTCCCCCCAGTTCCTCCAAGAGCTTGTTCTACCAGGCCTAGGCCTCCATGCCCATGTGTACCTGAATGACACCCAGTGACCAAAGCATAGGAAGGAGCCAGGATCCTGCAGTCTGCCCACCCGATGCTCAACACCCTCTGTCCTCTGCACCCACACATCCCCTGACACAGCCCTTCCTGGGCCCCAGTGATGCTCTCTCTCCTGGTGGCTCAGATAGTAAGGAATCTGCCTGCAATAAAGGAGACCGAGTTCGATCCCTGGGTCAGGAAGTTCCCCTGGAGAAGGTAATCACAACCTGCTCCAACCTACTCCAGTGTTCTTGCCTGGAGAATTCCACGGACAGAGGAACTGGCAGGCTATAGTTCATGGAGTTGCAAAGAGTCAGACATGACTGCATGACTAACACTTTCACATTCACCAGGAATCGTAGCCAATTTTATGTAGCTCTAAGCAATAGATGGGCTTCCCTGCCAGCTCAGAGATAAAGAATCAGCCTGCCAATGCAGGAAACATGGGTTTGATCTTTGGGTTGGGAAGATCCCCTAGAGGAGGAAATGGCAACCCATTCCAGTATTCTTGCCTAGAAAATCCCATGGACAGAGGAGCCTGGAGGGCTACAGTCCATGGGGTCACAAAGAGTTGGACACGACAACAAAGTAATGAATATCCCATCAGCATTACTGCATGGCCATAGTGATACTTTACATTATAAGACATATCCCAGTCGTAGAGATGCTAAAATGTGAAAAAGAGTCTGTTAGAGTTGATGAAAAACAGTTATTTAAATTGAAAAGCAGCACGTAGACTAGAAAGCTACTTATGTCTTCCCATCTTTATCTTTTTATTGATTTATCCTTCAGTTTTGTATAAAAATAGAAAAAAATGCCTCAATAATATTGTATTGGTAAAATTTGAGTGGTTTTAACTTTCTTTACATTTTTATCACACTGTAATTTTAAAATAATGAGTAAATATTATTTAAAACTAATAAAGTTATTGTTCTTAAAAGCACAGCAATCAGAAAGCAAGCAAAAGCTCTAACAGCAATAAGGTAAGAGGGAGGCTACTGAAATTTGAGTAAATTATTTTGGACTTTATACTACTCTAATGTTTATAAAGTAGACACTTTGGAAATGTACTTTACACTTTTGATTCATAGAAAACTATTCCTATACGTCTATCAAAGTAGAAAAAAAACAAAACAAAACAAAGTAGAGTCCATGTTGTTAGGTGGTCATTTAACATTTAGAAAGATGCAAACACAAACAGCCAAAGAATATGTTTGAGGAATTAAGAAATGTGGAGAAGGAAGAGGAGACTATGGCATGAAAACCGCAAATATTATTGAAACTACTCTGAAATACTGAAACACATAAAACAGGAAGTTGAAGGATACAGGTCAGAGGGCAAATGTGGGAAGTTGGGACAAGATGTTCCTCAGTTTATTAAACAAACAATTGATTCTTGAAGTTAAAAAAAAATCAGGGAATAAAAAAACATATTCTAATTAGTATTTTCAGAGAGACACCATAGTTATTGGTGGATTTTCCTCTACTTTTTTATTATCCCTCAGTCTTCAAATCATCGGAGAAGGCAATGGCACCCCACTCCAGTACTCTTGCCTGGAGAATCCCGTGGACGGAGGAGCCTGGTGGGCTGCAGTCCATGGGGTCGCTAAGAGTCGGACACGACTGAGCGACTTCACTTTCACTTTTCACTTTCATGCATTGGAGAAGGAAATGGCAACCCACTCCAGTGTTCTTGCCTGGAGAATCCCAGGGACGGTGGAGCCTGATGGGCTGCCGTCTCTGGGGTTGCACAGAGTCGGACACAAGTGAAGCGACTTAGCAGCAGCAGCAGCAACAGTAGCAGCAGCAGTCTTCTAATCTTGAGAAGAAAAATATTGTTAACAACAAAAACAAATTTTCTTCTCTCTCTCATAAATTCTCTCACACTGCCACCCTCCCCCACTCCTGACCACATTTCCCCTCACCCCCACACAAACTCGACCAGCCCATCTTCTTCCTCCACAGGGCTTCTTTTCCTGCTAAGATTTTGGTTTTTTCTCTGTTGTATAACATTATAAGGAACATTTCTCATGAAGAGCTCTAAAATATGAGTTCTTTGGGTATCTATTTAGACTTGGTTTGGCAAAAGCAGTTTCTTTTGATTTTCTCTCCCATAGATCTAAGGAAGGTAGCTTTATGTCTCCACTGAGGGACTATGTACAAATATTTATATAACATAACATTAAATTTTGAAACATTGAGTGTATGTATATTGCTAATGTGTGCCAAGCATAGCTAAGTCCTTCATTTACTTTGTAGGAGTGGATAACAGACCTAGACAGATTTAAACAAACAAACTAGCCCGGTGCAGCAGAAACTCTTGTATTATGTCCATGTGTTCATGTATATTTTCCCAGCCTCCTTTGCAGTTACCTTGGACATGTTGTCTGATGAAAAGTGACTAGTCCTGGACAATAGTCACACATCCAGAGGGCCTTCCATCCACACGCTCTCTTCCCCTTCGTCTGCCCGGAGGAGGATAAGGGGGCATCCTTACAGCTGTAAGATGGGTGCAGCCTGGATCCCTAGTCGTTGGTTGGAGGGGAGCTGCTCTACTGCACTTCTCTGCGATGACAAAAAGAAACAAGCCGTTACTGCCCACAGACCCTGAGATTTAGGGCAGTTTTATGTCGCCGAAACTAAGTTAATGACTGTGACTAATGCACCCACCACTGCACAGCTAGTATCTATAGAGGATGTAGGACTTGAAACTGCTCCGGGTTCATTGCCTATGCTGAGAGAAAGATAAACAGGGGAGGAAGGAAGGCACTGACTTGCTGTGTAAATAAAGACACCCGGCCCCATCTTACTGGAATGGCAGTAAGATGCAGTAGTTAAGCAAACCTGACGTGCCTACCCCTTACTGGGGTGTTATCACTGGCAACTTCCTTACCTTTTCTGAGCCTGACATCCTGCACAATGAAGATAATACGCACAGGGAGTGGCATACAGTAGATAATTTAGCAGTCAAATATTATTTATCATGATTATCTACCCCTACCCTTGATAGAATAAGAAGAAAATCAATGATTATAAAGAGAAATGTCATGCTTAGTAGCCACACACTGATGTTTGTTTTGTAGTGCATAAGAAAATGACTGAAAATTGTATGTGAAAATTAATGTTAAAAAAAAGCATAATTGAGAGAAATAGGAACATTTTGTGTCTTTTACCAGAAGCTACATAAAGCCTTGTAATATCTACACAAATTTAGATAATGTAATGAAATGAATGCATCTCACACTGGAATAATTGCGAATCATTATTTTCAAAAGCAATAGGGCAATTATCAAATGGGAAAAAAAAGCTTAAAATTATCCTGCTACTCTATTGTAATATCAATATGGAATTTATGAAACACAGCCTTTTTAGGCAGCAGTGGAACATTTGAAAATGTGGCTGTCACAGTGGAGGACTTTTTAAGAGAGGCTTGAAAGAATTAGAATTCCAGAGATGTGTTCAAAATGAACATTAATTACTTGATATTCAACTTGTGTTACCTTATGTTCATAATAAGAAGTGATTTGGAGTTCTGGAATACAAAGGTGCTTCATGAAATCTCATTTTATTTTCTAACTAATCACAGTGAGCCTGAAGCAATTTATTATTCTTTTTACTTGTGTAACCTCTGCTTCCCTGGCCGCCACTGCAGGACTGCAGGGTTTCAAAAGGGAGGGTGGGGGAGGCTTGTGGAGGTGCTGTTGTGGGAAGCGGGGTCTCAGGCTCTGTGGGTCTCAGTCACAGAGAACTCTCGATCAGTGCAGCCTGCTTAGATGACATGGCCCCAGATTCTAACTATGGCCTTTATGACCTTCCCGAGTGACTCTCTAGCCCAGTTTACACCATTTAATCCCAGTGAATTTACTCTGATGTTAAGGATTTGATGACTGTGTCATCTGCATCAAAAATGGGAACCCGTGATTTCCCATGTGTACATTCTTGGGAGAACAATGAACTACAGTATTTGAAATGTCACAATCCTGGAAAATCTATAAATTATAGTCTCCTGAGGGATGATTAAGTATTTTCTCTGTATTCGCAACCTGTGGTCTGTTGCGTTTGTGTTTTCCTATAGCAGGACTTGGGCCTCAGTAAGCAGAGCTGCTCCTACTTACTTCATCGAAGTATCCCCGGCAGACAGAACTTACTATTTCCAAGAAAATGATATCTTTAAATATGTGATTTTGATGTTTATTATTATTTTGAATTTTTCTCAGTGTTAGGTTCCTCATTCGTAAACTGAGTGTAAAAATACCAGTCACAAAATTTGCACACTGCACATTGGGAGTACAAAAAAAGTTCTCTGTTTTCCAAATCTAATTTTATCTTGCTCTGGATGCTCCCATCCTGTTGCTAACAAAAATAAACAAATAAATAGACAACAAAATACCACCCCCAAATCCTAAACTTTCTCGTTAATGATAAATTCATCTCTTCCAGGCTAAAATAATTTCTTTCCAACTAAAAAGTCTCTTTTGGATATTGGCTCTATCCAAAATTCGAATCTTCCAGAAGAGCTGTTCCTCTTCTTCTGAGTTTTCCCTCCCCTTTCTTCTTTACAAGGTATCACTTAGGTGACAGGGGGTGTTTGTGTGCTCTGAGAGACTGACTATAGAAACAGTCAGTGGCAAGACCATGTATTAAAAATAGAACCCTGACCCAAACCCTGCAGTGGCCTGCCCAAGAGACCAACTTTACTGCAGCAGTTTATCTGCAGTTAACTGCTCAAGAGGACAGCCTGCTGTTAAGCCAGACCTGAAGGAAGCCTAGGTGTTATTCCTAGTGACAGCCCAAGAAGCTAAACAATGTTTTCTAACAATTCACTCAAATGGCCAGGACTTGATGAATAACTGATATCTTCCTTAATTTTTGTCCCCGGTTCAAATTTAGGATCAACTAAAGAAAGCCAAGTATGCACCTAACCAACCACAAAGGATGCCCCACTGCAGTTAGCCTCGTTACAGCACACCCAAGCCTGTAGCCTCTGTCTAATCAGGGCACATGCAAAGCCTTCCCTGTCTTCCACTATGAAGCTTTTCTACTTCTTTACCAGGTGTTGTTCAGTTAAGTTCAGTCACTCAGTTGTGTCCGACTCTTTGTGATCCTATGGACTGTAGCATGCCAGGCTTCCCTGTCCATCACCAACTCCCTGTCCATCAGCAACTCCCCCAGGAGTTTGCTCAAACTCATGTCCATCGAGTCAGTGATGCCATCCAACCGTCTCATCCTCTGTTGCCCCCTTCTCCTCTAGCCTTCAATCTTTCCCAGCATCAGGGTCTTTTCTAATGAGTCAGTTCTTCACATCAGGTTGCCACAAGATTGGAGTTTCAGCTTTAGCATCAGTCCTTCCAATGAATATTCAGGACTGATTTCCTTTAGGATTGACTGGTTTGATCTCCTTGGAGTCCAAGAGATTCTCAAGAGTCTTCTCCAACACCACAGTTCAAAAGCATCAATTCTTCAGTGCTCAGCTTTCTTTATGGTCCAACCCTCACATCCATATATGACTACTGGAAAAACCATAGCTTTGACTAGGCAGACCTTTGCCGGCAAAGTAATGTCTGCTTTTTAGTATGGTGTCTAAGGTGGTCATAGCTTTTCTTCCAAGGAGCAAGCGTCTTTTAATTTCATGGCTGCAGACACCATCTGCAGTGATTTTGGAGCCCTCCCACAAAAATCTCCCTCTGTTTCCATTGTTTCCACATCTATTAGCCACGAAGTGATGGGACCAGATGCCATGATCTTGTTTTCTGAATGATGAGTTTTAAGCCAACTTTTTCGCTTTCCTCTTTCACTTTCATCAAGAGGCTCTTTAGGTCTTCTCCACTTTCTGCCATAAGGGTGGTGTCATCTGCGTATCTGAGGTTATTGATATTTCTCCCAGCAATCTTGATTCCAGTTTGTGCTTCATTCAGCCCAGCGTTTCTCATGATGTACTCTGTATATAAGTTGAATAAGCAGGGTGACAATATACCAGGTGTTAAATAAACAGTTAAATATACCAGGTTTTAAACATACCTTGTGTTAAATATACCAGTTGTTAAATACATCTGGTGGTAAATATACCAGTTGTTAAATACACCTGGTGGTAAATATACCAGTTAAATATACAAGGTATCAAATTAGCAGGGTGATAATATACCAGGTGTTGAGACCCTGTCAAAATGCACATGACAGTGGGTGGCTGACTCCCTTGCTAGAGCAAGCTCTGAACAAATAGCGATTGATTTTCCCATTTAGTTAGCCTTTGTTTATTTCCACAGCTCCTACAGCATCAGTGAGGAGTGACCAATCTCATGCCATCCTTTCTGCTGGGCACCCACTTCCCTCCTGCTAAGACATATTGGGAGTCTCTGGACATTACTTTTTCCCTCACTGCCTCTGCCTGTGCTGGTGTACTTGGAGGTCTGTGCATTTGGCATAGTGGGGACCAGCTGAGTTGGCCTCACCCTGGCTCTCTGGTGTGCAGATTTCTGGATTTGTAGTGAACTACCCTATCTAGTGCCTGCCTAAGCTGTGTGCCCCACAGTCTCTGCCGTGGACTCTCAGCCCTCGCCTCAGTTAGGGTCCCAACTCTCAGCTACCTGACCACAATCCCTAGCGTGTGTGTCTGTCACATAAGAGCTAAGAAGGATGGAGGGATCTTCTCCTGACCTCTCTCTGCTGAAACATGCCACGCTACTGTTTTATTCTGTCATGCTTGCACCCTGGCTTGAAGGCACCCTGCTAAGCAGTTTCTGAACAGGAAGAAAAGGTCCCCTTTACTTTTGTTGCTTCTTTGTACTATTTGGGCTTCCTTTCTTTTCCTTTGTTTTCACTCCAAGGATCAGGTCCAGGGAGGTTGATGACCTACTTTCCAAGTCCTGGTTATACCCTGTCCTTTGTGGCTTGCAAACCTCTTCTCTTCCTTGCACAATCGGCCTGAGACGACCTTCCCCCTGTGTTACAGCCTCATTTTTCAGCCTGTGAACCTCTCACCTCTAGGTGGTTCATTCACTTCTCTTCCTTGAGGGCAATAAGCCTTGTGATTAGCATTAACAGGGGAAGACATGCAGACAAATAAACTTGTGTACAGGTAAGGGATACTACACCAGGAAATATTATAAAGATCTTATCTCATCATTTCTCTTCTGTTTATTCCATAGTGTGGTAGTGAAGATCAACTGTGGTCAAGTATGAGGAAATACTTTGTAGCTATAAAGGGAAGGCAAACATGAATTTGTTGCTATTATTTGAATCAGAACTTAGTCACTTGCTCTTGTCATTAAAAGAGGTTTGCCTCCTTGTTTATTGAAAAAGCATTCCCACTTATTTCTATCATTTTTAAGGAGAAAGAGTTCAGTTTAAACCTAGACTTTTTCTTTATCCCCTTCTGTGCTGGTCAAAGGTGTGAATTTATATCAGTTTTCTTGAATTCAGTAGTTTCTCATGGTCATTTTCATTTTCACCAATAGAAACAAAAATGTGAGTTCCAAAGATTTTCACTGGATATTTTTTTCCTGATAGGTTAGAGATAGAAAAAGTCCTCAGGGTACTCAGAGAACATCTCTTCTGCTAGCTGGCAGTATTTCCTCACAAGGTGTGGAACTGAGGTTAAACCTTGAGGATGTTGACTGTGGTTGTCCATCAATATACAGGAAAGGAAGAATATTTCATCATCCTTAAAGAGGGTCCAAGAGAACTCTCAAAGCTGAATCCCTCCCAATAAGTGAGGACAGTCTGTGCTGATGGTGAATAAAAACCAGAACTGATATTTACATAACACTGTATCATTTACAGTTTTTTATTTGCCATGTCTTATTTGAGCAAATAAAAGTCTTCTGAGAGCAATATTATTATCCTTCCCACTTTTATAGATGCAGCCAGACTCATCCTAATTTGTTATATTTTGACTATTACTACAGTTCAATGTGATCTGTTTTTAGCCAGTTTCTTTACTTTTAAATGTGTGCATCCAGGGGAATGCCAACTCTGCTCATCTTGAAATAGAGAAGGTGGGAGAATTTCTTGTTCCACCTTGAAACCCTTCAACCTGGGGCAGCTGTGGAGATGAATGGGATTCCTATTACCTTCCATCGTCAAAGCTCACAGATGTGAAAAACTAATTTATAGTCAACATATCCACCAATAAAATCCATAAACACATAATTTGGAGACAATGTTTCTATGGCAATGTAGTATTTATCCAAGCAGTAATTCTGGCAGTGCTAATGCACTAAACGGCTGGTTAGAGAAATCACACCTGCTACTAAGTGGATTGCAGTTACTCACTATCTTTTCTTTGCCAAATTTTATTGCTCAGATTATATGCTCTTCGCGGGTGAATTCATTATCACCACTTTTATCATTTATTATTTACTGAGTGCATGTAATGGGCAAAGGGGGTGACTTTTGTCAGGTTTTAAATGAAAGGGGAAAAAAAATTGGCTTTGGGAGTGGAAAACTTTGCCAAACACAAGGGCTGGTTTGAACGAAGGAGACATGAGGCTGGATTGTATGGAGCAAATGAAGAAACTGAAAAGAGTGATTTTATGTGAAACGTCACTGGGAAAGAAACTTCTTGTGTAGTTGGGAATAGAAAAGAAAAGAAGTAGGAAGTAGTATAAAGGAAGTAGGAAGTAGTATAAAGGGAATGCTGCTGCTAAGTCACTTTAGTCGTGTCCAACTCTGTGTGACCCCACAGATGGCAGCCTACCGAGCTCCTCCGTCCCTGGGATTCTCCAGGCAAGAATGCTGGAGTGGGTTGCCATTTCTTTCTCCAATGCATGAAAGTGAAAAGTGAAAGTGAAGTCTCTCAGTCGTGTCTGACTCTTCATGACCCCATGGACTGCAGCCTACCAGGCTCCTCCATCCATGGGAGTTTCCAGGCAAGAGCACTGGGATGGGTTGCCATTGCCTTCTCCGTAAAGGAAGTAGGAAGTAGTATAAAGGAAGTAGGAAGTAGTATAAAGGAAGAAGCATGAACTAGGAAAAGGAAAAAAGGGAGACCAAAGCAGAATATGAAACAGAGATCATTCAACCATTCACTAATTAAACAAGAACTGAAAATCTGTTATGAATCTGGGAACTCTGAGAAGTTAATATCTTTTGATGGGGAAACTGAGGTCCAGGAAGTTTAAATGAGTTCACAGTCACTAAACTGCTGATATTAACTTTGAATCACAGCTTCTACTCTGAGATTTGTGTTCTTTCTACCATATTGATGCTGCTATACCTCATGGAGGCCTTGTTTTTATCATTTTTCTTACAGATTTTTACATTTCCTGAATTGAAAAAAAATTAAAAAGAAGTAGATATGTGGAGTTCTACATGCTAGAGAGGCTGAAAACATTGCTAAACTTGGTTGGAATGAAATCATACTGAGAATAACTTTTTGGCAATTATTTCACAATGCATATGTATGTCAAATCATTACACTGCACAATTATATTTTTCAAGTATATTTCAGTGAAGCTGGAAATAAAAAAAGAAAATAATTTTCAACACCAAGTTGTGGAAGTGTTAGAAATAGTGTTGGGATGTGTTGAGGACAACATTGAATGACAAGACAATGAACAAGACAATCCAGACACCTGATTATCATTTGGTTTTGTTTTCTTCTCCTTTGATTCATTTGTAGATATGTTGGCTTTTGAAGAAAATTCTTATTAGCTGCAAATACTTTGATTTCATAATTATTTTGTTTTCAATCATTTAGTATGAGGATGGCTTATTAAATCACAAAGCTAATACTTAGTATTTGTATGAGATAACTCTTGACAAAGTATTATCTGAATAGAGTCATTTTGTAATTTGATGAAATGTCCTCCCAAAGAAAGTGTTCTCAACCTTAATGCAGTGTGTCAACCTGACAAATTAACAAAACACATCAAATAATAAAACACTGAAAGTGCCAATTTGATCTTCACAGCAAATTGTCCAAAAAGATTTGGTGATTTTTAACACAAGTCAGTATGTTCTGTATTTTATAAATGACCTTCAAGCAGAAATAAACTTTCCATCTGAACTTCCTTAAGTAATTTTAAGAACAGTTCAAAAAGGGCCTAATAGCAAAATGAAATGGGAAGACATTTGTCTAAACAAATCAGCTCCATTTCTCTTATATTTTTATAAATAAAGAGAAAGTATTGTCTGCTCAATTTACATTATCTGTGTGTGTATCATTATTTTATTGTCTATGACAATCCTATGCTGGTCAGATGCAAAGCTCAACTCCTTTGAATCAAAGTGTGCCTTATACATAGTGGCTCCTTTGCACATGAACACTTTGGGATCCTCTATCAATTATGAATATGGATAATCATGAAAAATATGTAACATTTCCAAGTAATTCTCCACATTTTGTGTTTGGTTGCCAGTGTCTTTTTAACAGTAAGAAAAGTCAACTAGATGTTGCAGAGGTATTTTTGTCCCAGATGCAAAATTTTCTTCAACACATTACATACTTATTAAGTATCTTCTATTCACTTGGTGCTGTGTATCCTGAGGTTGGAAATCCATGGGATGTTATTCTTAATTGCTTAAGGAAGATTTACAGTCTTATTTAGGAGGTGCATCCAAAGAAAAGGAAACAAAGAGGTAATTGTTCAATCAACATGTATTCAAATGTTAAGCTGTGTGACTCAGACAGTATGTACCCCAGAGATCAGAGGAAGGGAAGGTCAAGTTGAATTCCACTGATTTATGAAGTGAACCTTAAAGAATTCTGAGCAGTGAACTTAGGACATACTAATGGGCTTAATGAATATTAGTTGAATGAATGGATAAAGTAGGAACAAGGAGCAATGGTGGGAAGGGCAAGAACAGCCCCTGGAAGGTGCCTTTCTTTCAATGCTGACTGAGTGTCAGTATGTGGATTTTCACTGCTCAGGAATCTTTATTTCCTCCAAATAATTGCTCTGTCTGCTCTTTTATTTCCAACAAATTTGTAAGCCTCCTACCTCCTTGCTCAAAAGCCCTCCAATTATTCCCATATGTCTAGTGGTTTAACTTTTAGGAGTCCCCTCTATGTGCTCTCCCTTCCCTTTACAGGGACTGAACTTGTAAAACACAGTGATTATCTCAGCTCCGCAGAGAAGGAAATTGAAACTCAGATGTAAGGAAGCCAGCTGGGAAGTTTCTGCACTGACTGTGCCCACATCTCCAAATTATTTTTTAGTGGAAGGTCACAGGAAAAAAGTTGTTTCTGCAGTAAAATAAGTTTGAGAACCACTGTATACTCTCATCAGTATAGGTTTTATAAAGCACATTCCTGTGTTACAGTCTCTGAGACACTCGGTCATAAAGAGTCCTGTTAAAGTGTGTTTAATGCAGCATTTATGATTACAAATCTTTTTATCCCATCATCAATTATCATTGTTTCCCAGAACACCTGAGCATATATTTCAACTTTCTTCACCTTAAAAATGGGCTCTAGCATCTCTTCAAATCCTAGCCTTCACCCTTCTTTCCTACCATTTTAAAAATTATAGACACTTTTTTGTTTGTTTTTTTTGCTGCACTAGGTCTTCATTGCTGTGCTCAGGCTTTCTCTAGTTGCAGTGCTCAGACTTTAGAGCACAGGCTCAATGGTCGTGGTGCACAGGCCTTGGTTGCCCCACAGCCCATGGAATCCTCCTGGACCAGGGATCAAACCCACGTCCCCTGCACTGGCAGATGGGCTTCCAACCACTGAACCATCAGGGAAGTCCAGACACTCTTGTCTTAAAAGTGCTCCCTCCTGTGCTAATATATTTGACTCCTTTTCTAAGACATAACAGGGTGAATTGTGCCCTCTCAAAATTTATATGTTGAAGTCCTAGCCTCAGTACCTCAGAATGTGACCTTATTTGAAAATAGGGTCACTGAAGATGTAGGTGGTTACATTCAGATGAGTTCATTTTGGAGTTGGGGGCCCTAACTTCCAGTATGAGTGGGATCCTTATTTAAAGGGGAAATGTGGACACAGAAGTGCAAACAGGAAGAATGCCACATGGAAATGAAGGCAGAGGCTGGAATGATGCTTTTGCAAGCCAGCTTTCATCAGAGCTCAGTTGGTAAAGAATCCACCTGCAATGCAGGAGACCCTGGTGATCCTTGGGTTGGGAAGATCGGTTGGAGAAGGGATAGGTTACCCACTCCAGTATTCTTGGGCTTCCCTGGTGGCTCAGCTGGTAAAGAATCCACCTGCAATGCGGGAGACCCCAATTCGATCCCTGGGTTGGGAAGATCCCCTGGAGAAGGGAACGGCTACCCACTCCAGTATTCTGGCCTGGAGAAGACCATGGACTGTATAGTCCATGGGGTCACAAAGAGTTAGACAGGAAACTGAGCGACTTTCACTTTGTAAACCAAAAAACGGCAGCAATGGCAGCAAATCGCTGGATGTTAGGAGAGTTTCAGAACAGATGCTCCCTCAGAGCTCCATGGGAACCAACCCTGCCTGCCCGACACCTTGATCTCAGACTTCTGGCCTCCAGAACTGCAAGACAGTCAATTTCAGTTATTTAATCTCCCCCCAATTTGAGGTACTTTTTACGGCAGTCTGAGGATACTCTACATGCGGTGTTTTCCATGTTCACTTCTCCAGAATGTTCCTCTCTTCCTTTCCATTCCTCCACTCTTAACCTCTGAATTCCCTAGGCCTTAGCACCAATGTCCGCTCCTCACTGACGCTTCCCTTGACTTCCCTAGAACAACACATTGCGCTCCAGCCTGTATTCCCACAGCACTTTGTTTATTTCTCTACTGGTTTGTAACCCTCTTGGAAATGGTCTTTTTTCTCTTTGTATTCACAGCACTAAACAGAATGGCAGTCAGCCTTAGTTAGGTTCCCAGTGTGTATGTTTGAGGGAACAGCTGAATGACGAATGAGTCGTGGAGCTTGTTCTCCTGACTTACTGTGTGTCACAAGGCCGTGGAGTGGTGGTCACGATGGTCTGGTCTGAGATGGCACAAATAGCTTTTGATGGAGTAAGTCCAAGCGTAGGATAAAGTGGTCATTAGCATCTCTTCGCAATGCTTTGCTAGAGGCTCAGATGAGATCAGCATGTCATGAGCACCTTATGATGTGGTTCTACTGCGGGTGCCATTACGTCCACACATCCTGGCTCCCAGCATGAAGCTTCAATTTCATATTGATGCCTGGGGGGATGAAGCTGGGTATCGTGGGGCAAATACTTCATGATTTTAATTGGAACATTCAGGACCCTTAATACCTGTGATGGCTCTGTGAGATGTAGGAAGTTTTTAAAACTTTTGCTATGGATTTGTCTCCTTCCCACCAGAATAGGAAAAAATATCCTGGTTTTCATAGTTACATTGAAAGGAAATTTATCAAAATTTTATTGTTACTATATCAGAAATGGATTTCTGATTAGACCATTGAAGATTTATGTATAATTGTGTCTTGTTATTTTACTCTGATGTTCATGCCTATTTTGTTTTTGAGAAGTATATTTTGCCAAATTTGTAAATTTACAAAACAAAGCACCCATTTTGTTTCAGAATACTACATTCTACTCCTAGGGTAACTGCCTGTCATCATTTTCTGAGGATGGTCCAGTTTAGCGTGGAAATCCCTGCATCCCTCAGCTGTGGGTAGTCTTGCACAGTTGGTTGCTCTGTCTGCAGTCCAAATTTTGAATTTTTGTGTAGCTTAGTTCAATTCAAAAGTCTGTATGAGAACTTCTACTGCACTATATGCTGCGAGAGAGAGAGAGAGAGAAATGAAACGCAGACGTTACCTGTAAGCTTCACATCTAGTGAGCATAATGTTGGCCACATACACCGAAAGTCATAAGAGAAACATGACACTCAATTGGACCAATAAAGAAATAGCTTTCTGATAGGTTGTGACTATATTTTTTAATCGACAATATGTTATCCCCATTCTATATAAGGTAAATGAGGCTCAGAGTGGATTTGACTTTGAATATGCAGAACCAGAGCCAGCGTGATTGCTTCACACTAAGGCCTTGTTATTTCCACCTCTGATTCATAAGGAGCACTTGTGACCTCAAACAAATGCTTCTGATATTAAGATTTCCTAAATAAACAAATTATAAATAAGGCATTTATAAAAATCACAACATTTAGGGGGTAAAGTTTACCTATAGATGTATGTATATATATAAAATTTGCAAACGCATATATAGCAAGATGTGTTGTGTGTCTATGTAAGTTTTCAGCCTGTTAGGGTCTCTGGACTTGGCTTTATAACCTTGAACAGGATAGTTCATTCCCCCATGTGATTTTCCTCATCTGTAAAATGGGGATAAAAATACTTGACTTGTTTGGTTGTTGTGATATAACTGAATTATCTTTGCAATGTTGCTGGCACAATGCCTGGAACATCGTATATATTCAGTAAATACTACTTATCTTCCCTTCACTTCAGGCTATCAGGGCGTAAAAGAAAATGGAAAACAGTATTTGAGTGTGGGGTATGAGCTGTAAGGGCTTCCCTGGTAGCTCAGCTGGTATAGAATCCACCTGCAATGCAGGAGACCTGGGTTTGATTCCTGGGTCAAGATGATCCTCTGGAGAAGGGATAGGCTACCTATGCCAGTATTCTTGGTTTTCCCTGGTGGCTCAGATGGTAAAGAATCCACCTGCAATGCGGGAGACCTGGATTCCATCCCTGGGTTGGAAAGATTCCCTGGAGGAGGGCATGGCAACCTACTCCAGTATTCTTGCCTGGAAAATCCCATGGACAGAGGAGTCTGGCAGGTTATAGTCCATGGGGTTGCAAAGAGTTGGACACAACTGAGCGACTAAGTACACTCACAAAAGCTGTAAAGATCATTGCAAATTTAACTTGTTCTTATTATAAAACTGGATTATTCAGAGTCAAAAATGCAAAAATTTAATTATTCTGAGAACAATAAGATGCAGCTTTCAATTATCCAGGATGATGAGGTAAAGGTTTAAATGGATAATCCAAAACAAAAGACTAGTAGTTAACAGAATAACGAAATTAGACTGCATTATATTCATATATTATTATCCTTATTAACTCCAATAATCACCAATTAACATACAGTTTGTTTCCAGAGAGGAGACAACAGAGAACTGTGAGCAAAAAAATAATGTCTCCTCAGATGAAGCTCCTCCTCTCTGTCCAAAGGTGCCTTCCAGCTCACTCATATTGAGGGGTGTAGAGGGTGACCGGGTTGACTTTGGGGTCTTTGGGGGTCTTCCCATGGAGAAAGTGAAAGTCATTCAGTCGTGTCCGACTCTTTGCGATCCCATGGACTATGCAGTCCATGAAATTCTCTAGGCCAGAATACTGGAGTGGGTAGCCTTTCCCTTCTCCAGGGGATCTTTCCAGCCCAAGGATTGAACCCAGGTATCCCACATTGCGGTGGATTCTTTACCAGCTGAGCCACAGGGAAGCCCAAGAATACTGGGGTGGGTAGCCTATCCCTTCTCCAGCAGATCTTCCCAACCCAGGAATCAAACCGGGGTCTCCTGCATTGCAGGCAGATTCTTTACCAACTGAGCTATCAGGGAAGCCCCCCCATGGAGAGGTCCCAACTTAACTCACAGTCAGCTATGTCAGCTCAGCAGAACCTGACGGGGCACCGGCTTGCTTGCTCTCGTTTAGTTCCTTCTCTCCTTTGGCCCAGCTCTGTACTGTAGGAAACAATGTTTCCAGGCTCCCCAAATTACTTGGCTTCCAGGTAGCCTTGACTAGTGGGACCAGTGGGGAATCACTGGAGACACTGGAAAGTGGAAGGAGGGGGAAAGTGAGAGTACTCCTGTTTGCCTCTGCCCTGGGTGGGTCTCCAGAGCTGGCAGCGGCTGCCTCTTCCTCACAGTTCCTATTCCTGCCAGGAGGACCTCTCTCTTAGCTCCCAAATGCCACCCTCGCCCACAGTTCTGTTTCCTGTAGGCAGCCAGCCTGCTCTTGGACCCTGAAAACACCAGCCCTGCCTATTGTCACTGCAGTCTTCAGGGGTCACAGTGATTTATAGATGCTGCTGTTTCAAGTTTTATCACAGTCCCCGGTCTGTCTTCTCAACTTTTCATCACCTTTGTAACCAGTTTCTTGTATTCAGTTCCCTTTGTTGAAAGACCCAGAGAGGATTCTGTGCTCCGACTGGATCCCATGAAATGTGTCTGGCGATATTCTGGGAGAGACCCCTTATACTTGTGGGAAGTAAATGGTCGGGATCAGCATGTCATTCCCACACCAGCTCCCACCGCACCTTCTTCACTTTACCCTACAGGGCCCCATCCTCCTCCCAGCTCTGGGAGATGCTATGTTCCTTTCTGCTGGGTGGGTATAGAACAAATACGTCCCTTTCTTTTTAAAAATCACCACCAGCTGGCCATGCTGCACGAACAGCAGAAGGCTGAGTATTAATAACAGAATTTAGGGAAGTAATCACATTAAACTTAAAGCAAAATGAATGTGCTATGTATTAATGTTATGCAGAAATATCACGGCCCTGCTCTGGGGACTGGTCGGGCATATGACTGCTTAGAAATGGCTGCTGGCTAACTGGCACTGTTTCTTTTACTTTCATAAAACCTAGCCAGTATTTCCCAGGGTTTTGGTTCAATTGCTTTAGTTTTCTGGCCTTCATAAAACAGCATTGATGCTTACATTTTTTCCTTAACTCTCTGTTTTTGTTTTTGTTACAGACAGACACTCACTGAGTACACTGTTTGCTGACACCCTGCCTTGTGTGTGTGTGTGTGTGTGTGTGTGTGTGTTTCTTCTCCACATGTAAGAAGGGCCCTCAAGCACAGAGGAGCAGCCAGCATCAGAGTTTCTGCCAGGCCTAGAGAAAGCCACATTTAGGCTACTGATGTCACAGACATTATCTCATTTCATTTCCACAATAGCCTTGCAAACCAGGTAATATTAGTATGTCTAGCTTAAACTGAATCTCTGAGAGGTTAAGTAATGACCTTACCCCAAATCATATACCCTGTTAAGTCATAGAGGTAGGATAATACCCCAAATTTGTCTGATCCCAATAAAATATGTTCTTAATTTGTATAGGAAGCATGGCCTCAATGCAGGTGAAAGTTACAAAGTTACATAAAAGATAGTTTCCAGATAAAATAAAAAGAATCTAAGAAAGAGTGGGTATATGTATACATATAACTGATTCACTTTGCTGTACACCTGAAACTAATACCATATTTTAAATCAAATGTATGCCAATAAATTTTTTTTTAAATAGCCAAGAATTGTAAACTACCCATCCCTTCCCAACCTGAAAAACAAAACAAAACAGCTCTTTTCCTTTTATTGTCCCTGCCAAATATCCTCCCCAAGTCTTTCTCTCCCAAGTGATCCCAACAGATACAGTACCACTTAGCACCTGAAATCAGATAATTGACATCCATCTTTATGTGCAATTACTTCCTCCAATGAAGCAGAGGGTGCATGCTAATATACTTCAGGTGGAAGGCAATTCTTTGTGAACTGTACCCGATTCCACACCTCTGTGGTCGATACAACCGTGCTTCTGACTTTCTCTTCGCTTGTCCTTTTCAGAAGCAGTCTCCCAGGGAGGGGCGAGCTGTCAGCAGACCCACGCTGTTCAGCTATTCTCAGAATCCATTGCTGAAGTCAGACTCTCTCCTTGCTCCTATTCAGAGGCTTGCCTGCTAATTCTAAAGAGGAGAAGGTGGAGGGCTATGAATCCCTTCAATTACTTGCTTCTGGGTGAACACGGTTCAGGGAATGCTAATGGTACCTTCTTTAAATACCCTTTCCAGGAGACAGCATGAACAAAAGTCTGAATTCTCATCCTCAGGGGCTCCAGTCAAGCTTGCCAAAGTGTAGATTCAAAGGACACCCTCCCCCAACACCTGCAGAGCTGTCCCCCACTATCTCGAGTTCAACTTATTGTCCATAAAGACTTTTCCCCAAGCTATAAGAGTTTTCCTTATTGATGTGTTTTTCTCTCACCTCTCTTTTTCTAACTGTTTCTGCAACATTCTAAAATGTGCATGTGATGAAAATCCTGTTCTCTAGGGTTGCAGTTATTTTTCCTTTTTAGTCCATCAATAAAATAAGATTAAAAAGCAAAATTATATTATTTAAAGTCAGTTAGTGAGGCAGTTCTCTTAGAAATACATTCTTTCCCCATTCCAACTTTAAATTGCTGAATATACTTCTGGGATTCTAGTTAAATTTTGTTTTTTAATCCTAAAATCTTAAATTTACTAAAATCTTAAAGTTGTAAATTTGGGGTGGGAGATCATTTCTGAGAGAGATGGGCCTTTTCCCTTAAGTATCAGGATGAAACTGCAAACCATCTTCCTTGAAGAGGAGACAGGGAAGTCAGTAATAGTTTTCCTCCTCCCTTCGTTTTTATATCTGCTGATCTGCCTCTTGAGAAATTTGTATGCAGGTCAGGAAGCAACAATTAGAACTGGACATGGAAAAACAGACTGGTTCCAAATAGGAAAAGGAGTTCGTCAAGGCTGTAGATTGTCACCCTGTTTATTTAACTTATATGCAGAGTACATCATGAGAAACGCTGGACTGGAAGAAACACAAGCTGGAATCAAGATTGCCGGGAGAAATATCAATAACCTCAGATATGCAGATGACACCACCCTTATGGCAGAAAGTGAAGAGGAACTCAAAAGCCTCTTGATGAAAGTGAAAGTGGAGAGTGAAAAAGTTGGCTTAAAGCTCAACATTCAGAAAATGAAGATCATGGCATCCAGTCCCATTACTTCATGGGAAATAGATGGGGAAACAGTGGAAACAGTGTCAGACTTTATTTTTCTGGGCTCCAAAATCACTACAGATGGTGACTGCAGCCATGAAATTAAAAGACGCTTACTCCTTGGAAGGAAAGTTATGACCAACCTAGATAGCATATTCAAAAGCAGAGACATTACTTTGCCAACAAAGGTTCGTCTAGTCAAGGCTATGGTTTTTCCTGTGGTCATGTATGGATGTGAGAGTTGGATTGTGAAGAAGGCTGAGCACCAAAGAATTGATGCTTTTGAACTGTGGTGTTGGAGAAGACTCTTGAGAGTCCCTTGGACCGCAAGGAGATCCAACCAGTCCATTCTGAAGGAGATCAGCCCTGGGATTTCTTTGGAAGGAATGAAGCTAAAGCTGAAACTCCAGTACTTTGGCCACCTCATGTGATGAGTTGACTCACTGGAAAAGACTCTGATGCTGGGAGGGATTGGGGGCAGGAGGAGAAGGGGACGACAGAGGATGAGATGGCTGGATGGCATCACTGACTCGATGGACGTGAGTCTGAGTGAACTCCGGGAGTTGGTGATGGACAGGGAGGCCTGGCGTGCTGCGATTCATGGGATTGCAAAAAGTCGGACACGACTGAGCGACTGATCTGATCTGATCTGATATTTCCTTTTCCTTTCCCTGTTTATTCTTTTTTTTTATTTTTATTTTATTTTTAAACTTTACATAATTGTATTAGTTTTGCCAAATATCAAAATGAATCCACCACAGGTATACATGTGTTCCCCATCCTGAACCCTCCTCCCTCCTCCCTCCCCATACCATCCCTCTGGGTCATCCCAGTGCACCAGCCCCAAGCATCCAGTATCCTTTTCCTTTCTATTAATACTTGATCACATTCTGCAAGAACATTATTAATTAAAACCCTTTTAAAAGGCCAAATGGCATATAGCAGCAAATCTGTTGTACATGACTCTTAAATTATGATTCTTCAAGTATAATTTCACAATAATGTATTTGTAAGACTGGGCGAATCAAAAGTAGCCTCCTATTAGGACAAATTTTTAAAAATATTAAATCATAACACAGGTCAAACTTTAAAAGTTTACTCACCACTTACATAACCTGTAGAAAACTTGGTAGAACAAGGATGTGCAGCTGAGTTTAAGGCAGGGAAGTGGTGGGTTTCATCAGACATTTCTCTTGTTTCAAAATCTGATGTGTCTTATGAAGAACTGAGTTTCCTTGTGATAGTATTCCCATATGTTTTCCTTGAAAAACATTCTTTTCTGTTTTATTTGGTTAATAAATAGATACCTCCTGGCTAGTGAAAAAGAGTAAAGATTCTTGACAGCTGGCCATCCCTCAAGTAATTAGTGCCCTTACACTGCAGATGAATTGTCTACGTGGAATATGGAGGTGGGAGTCTGCCCACCGGGGACTGTCACTCCTTTCTTTTACAGGTTTTGCATGTAGAATGAGTCCCAGTCGTGGTTCTATACCCCTATCTAGTCTCCTTCATGTGAGTCAGCCGTCAGCGGAAACAACCTACCACCTGGGGCTGCTCCAGTAGTCATCTGGCACGTTGAAGGAGCCTGTGAGAACTGGAACTGATTTAGGCATGGGCAGAATATTTCGGCTGGAGAAGGCAATGGCAGCCCACTCCAGTACTCTTGCCTGGAAAATCCCATGGATGGAGGAGCCTGGTAGGCTGCAGTCCATGGGGTCGCTAAGGGTCGGACACGACTAAGCGACTTCACTTTCACTTTTCACTTTCACGCATTGGAGAAGGCAATGGCAACCCACTCCAGTGTTCTTGCTTGGAGAATCCCAGGGATGGGGGAGCCTGGTGGGCTGCCGTCTATGGGGTCGCACAGAGTCGGACACGACTGAAGTGACTTAGCAGCAGCAGAATATTTCAGCAGCCACTGTTCCTTCTGAGTGCCCTTTTTCTCCCCATTTTACAGACCCAGGTTGTCTGTCTTTATTTTCTCCAGTTTGAACTCTTCTAGGTAATATCCTCCTCCTCTCATCAATCTAAATTCATTTGACCTAGGAACCATGTCTCAGGGACCTTATTGGGAATCTATGAAGTCAACTGAGTCTGTGAACTAACAATCATATTACCCCTTGCAAATAACACAGTTTGACTTTGATTCATTTAACCAAATATTTATTGACATCTACTGTGTATCAGACAGTGTGCTAAAATTGAATATAGCAATAACTCAGAAGATATGGGCTCTGACCTCATGGATTTGAAGTCAAGGGTAAACAGGAAGCATGAAATACAGACAATGTGAGAAGAGTTCTGATAAGGGATAGTGGCCAGAGTGTATGACTAGTGGACCCAGGCTTGTGGAGTCAAGAGGACTTCCTGGAGGCAATGTCTTCTGAGACCTGGAGTGGGCACTCAGGCAAGCATAGAAGGGGCCTCAGGAGAGACTGAATAAAAGGGAGCACAGGGCATGGGAGGCGCCAAGAAATCTGCTATTGCTGCAAAGCAGAATGGGAAGGCAGAGTGGTGAGAACAGATGCAAAGATGTGCCTTTCTTACCATCTGCATTAACCAAGGGAACTCTTTCATTGGTGGATGCAAGACCTAGTCACAGCCAGTCGGGGACAAATTTGGAAAGAAGTGCGTCTTCTGTGGTCCCTCCATCCCCCAATACATAAGTGAACCTTTGTTCTAACCTAGGTAATCAGCAGGTTCTGACTTAGACTCTGTGAGGGCTGTTTAGTTATCACATTCATGCATCTCTCAACCCAGGTGTCAGTAAGTTTCAACACATACCATT
Source organism: Bubalus bubalis (assembly GCF_019923935.1). Classification (NCBI taxonomy): domain Eukaryota; kingdom Metazoa; phylum Chordata; class Mammalia; order Artiodactyla; family Bovidae; genus Bubalus; species Bubalus bubalis. The sequence goes on from NC_059169.1 coordinate 62,539,583, forward strand.
CACAGATGAACAGCCAGAGAGGGCTTCCCAGATCACAAGTAAATTTGCTAGACGTAGGAAACACCGCTTCTTCTCCTGGTCTTAGAGACTCAGTTTGATCTCTTCCTCCTACAACTCCTTAGAAAGAAGCTGTCCCATTCATGGGCATAGCTTTCTTCCTTCTTATGTTCTAAGCTAAGCACCCTGCCTGTGGTTTAGAGCTGTGCAGCTGATAGAAGGGAAACCAACCACAGGTTAACTCATGCAGCATGGCACAAAAAACGATCTGGTACAATCAGATTCTTGCTTTCTGTAACCTGAGCTGAGAAATGGAAAGACTGGATAATGGAATTAAAGGTGAAAATAAGCTAGTGTTTTAGTCCAGATTGTAATAAGACCAGTTCATATTCAAGTCAAAGTTCATGGCAGTTGTTCCAAGGATCAAATAAATTAACATACGTGAAATACTGAGAATAGTGCTTGGCACACAGAATATACTCAATAAGGGTTAGCAATTACTATTTTCTATCTTGATGCTGGCAACATGGTGGGAAATAGCCTTTTGGTAGAGAGAGGCATGTGGAACAAGCAGATTCATGGAGAGAAACTGAAATGCCATGTGGGAGAGGCCAGACCCAGGCCTGATGCCAATTTAGTTTCAATTTCAAATCACATGCATCCCTTATATAGATACACTGTCCCTTAAGGTAGCTTGGGAGAGATGCTCTCCTTTACAGCTAAATAAACCCACTGCGAAACTCCCTAGTCAAGGTAATGAATTGCCAAAATGAGTTACTGTTCCTAAACTGATTTGTAGTATTCGGGTACATAATGTCATGTCAAAATAATGAGCTAAGTCCTAAAGCTCCAGAGCATTTTTTTCACCCAAGTATATGTTAATCTATCAATTAATGTAATAACTTCAGTACCTTCCTCAGTACACAGATGAGCTGATACATTTCGGCCTGTGAATTTTCGGATTCTGCTTTGTAAAAGGTTGGAATAATGAACTAATTGAAAACTTTCCCCCAGAGGCCAATTCTGTTGCAAATCCCTTTGGCAGCCCAGCTCCTGGAGAGGCAAAAGGAATATTCCATGGTATGAGACACTAACAATAGGTTAAATCATTTGAAACGTCCAATTAAAGAGGAATAAAGTAAGCAGGGAAATAATAATGATTCCAACACTGTGAAATACTTTGTTATGAATGAAAATACAAACACTATTTTCTTAAAACTGAAAAGAATATTATGTTCTCAGATGAGAGTCAGAATGAGGTGATGAAATAGGGTAAGCAACCCACTTGGCAGCAGCAGCAGAGGAGGGCCAGATAAATAGAGAAATAATTGAGACTTATGTTTCAGTCAGAATTGTCTGCCTCTGCCTCTAAAGCATGAATTATGTTCTTGAGAAATGCAATCAATCTTTTTGTGTCTGAACTCTGTCTTCCTTCTGAGGTTTATCTTCATTCGAATCACCATGCTATAGTTAAACTTTCCCTTATTTCATGAGGATGTTCCTGTTTTCCTGTGGCTGGTGATTATCGTCTTAAATGGACTTCTCTGTTAAAGAGTTCAGGGTGAAGAGTTCAGGGTGAGGCTGTCATCGTAGTTCTTAGAAAGGGGCTTCTTCACTTGTGCCAAGACTGATTAAGCCACTACTCGTACTCTGTGGAGGTCTTCGTAAGGGACTTTTCACAAACATTCACAAAGAAGAGAGGCTCCAGCAATGAGCTCCCAGTTATCCACTGCATGACTCAACCTCGGATAACATTTTCCCAACACTGCCCGATGTGTTTCCCCAACTTTTGATTCACTTGTTCATTTTTGCTTGAGTGTTAAAAGCGGATCCCAGACATCTCACTCCCCTCGTAAATACTTGGTATACATAAAAGGCATCAAATGACTTTTTAAAAAACAGAAAGGAAATGTTGAAAAATCTTGGCTTCCAAGTATCCAAATTTTACCCCTCTTTCAGGCCTGCTTCTGGCTTATAAATCTCCTTCTCAAAAAGGGGATTCATCATCTGACCTAACCACTTGAAAATACATTTCCTGTTGTCTTGTAGCGTGTGCTAAATTGACAAGATACAACATTACATTTTGTATTTTCATTTAACTTCTCAGGAGTTTATGTTGTTTCCCAAACTGGAATGACGAAGCAATGTGGGATAAAGGAAAACTCGCAGACTTAGTCCCAGGTTCTGATTGAGATTCCGTCATTTTACGTAAGTCTTCTGTACCTCAATTTCCACAGCTGTAAAATGGAGATGAAACCAGCCCTGTTACATAAGAGACCCATATTGTTACCCACACTTTCAGTTCAGTTCAGTCGCTCAGTCGTGTCCGACTCTTTGAGACCCCATGAACTGCAGTACGCCAGGCCTCCCTGTCCATCACCATCTCCCAGAGTTCACCCAAACCCATGTCCATCGAGTCGGTGATGCCATCCAACCATCTCATCCTCTGTCATCCCCTTCTCCTCCTGCCCCCAATGCCTCCCAGCATCAGGATCTTTTCAAATGAGTCACTTCTTTGCATCAGGTGGCCAAAGTATTGGAGTTTCAGCTTCAACATCAGTCCTTCCAATGACACTCAGGACTGATTTCCTTTAGGATGGACTGGTTTGATTTCCTTGCAGTCCAAGGGACTCTCAAGAGTCTTCTCCAACACCACAGTTCAAAAGCCTCAATTCTTCGGCACTCAGCTTTCTTTATAGTCCAACTCTTACATCCATATATGACCACTGGAAAAACCATAGCCTTGACTAGGCAGACCTTTGATGAGAAAGTAATGTCTCTGCTTTTTAATATGCCGTCTAGGTTGGCCATAACTTTCCTTCCAAGGAGTAAGCATCTTTTAATTTCACGGCTGCAACCACCATCTGCAGTGATTTTGGAGCCCAGAAAAGTCAGCCACTGTTTCTCCATCTATTGCCCATGAAGTGATGGGACCAGATGCCATGATCTTCGTTTTCTGAATGTTGAGCTTTAAGCCAACTTTTTCACTCTCCTCTTTCACTTTCATCAAGAGGCTCTTTAGTTTCTTCACTTTCTGCCATGAGGGTGGTGTCATCTGCATATCTGAGGTTATTGGTATTTCTCCTGGCAATCTTAATTACAGCTTGTGCTTCCTCCAGCCAAGCGTTTTTCATGATGTACTCTACATATAAGTTAAATAAGCAGGGTGACAATATTCAGCCTTGACATACTCCTTTTCCTATTTGGAACCAGTCTGTTGTTTCATGTCCAGTTTTAACTGTTGCTTCCTGACCTGCATATAGGTTTCTCAAGAGGCAGATCAGGTGGTCTGGTATTCCCACCTCTTTCAGAATTTTCCACAGTTTATTGTGACCCACACAGTCAAAGGCTTTGGCATAGTCAATAAAGTAGAAATAGATGTTTTTATGGAATTCTCTTGCTTTTTTGACCCACACTTTAATATGTACTTATTTTAATAACTTGATTTTTTAATTGTTAATTTTTTCTGGCTGTGCTGGGTCTTTGTTGCTGAACGCAGGCTTCTCTAGTTGCGGCGAGCTGGGGCTTCTCTTCCTTGCGGTCATGGGCTTCTTCACTGCGGTGTCTTCTCCTGTTGTGTGACTTGGGCTCTGGAGTGTGTAGGTGCCAGTAGTCGGGGCACACTGGCTTAGTTGCACTGCAACATCTGGACTCTTCCCAGACCAGGAATCAAACCTATGTCCCCTGCACTGGCAGGCGATTTGTAACCACTGGACCACCAAGAAAGTTCATAACCTAATGTTTAAATCTGGGATCAATTGTATTTAAAATATGCAATATATCCAAGTTTCATGAATATATTTCAGCCAAATCAGAAGCATTGACTGTGATTTTTAAAAAATTCTTTATTAAATTTGCTACAATATTGCTTCTGTGTTCTGTTTTGGTTTTTGGCTGTGAGGCATGTAGCTCCCTGACCAGGGATTGAACCACATCCCCTGCATTGGAAGGTGAAGTCTTAACCACTACACGTCCAGGGAAGTCCCCTTGACTGTGATTTTTAATACAATAAAATAGCATAAATCACATACACACATATACACATACAAACACACACCAGATTCCTGTGAAGATTGAGTGATTAATGAGATAATAAAAGTGAAATGCTTGGTTCATAGCAGATTGCAATAAATGGGACCTAATATTATTAGCTTATGACCTTCTTCCTGGAAGAAGAGCCCATGTCTTACAAAACGTGTTTCTTTCTCTTCCCCCTACCCCATCCCCAAGATTTAATCCTGTGAATTGCACACAATTGGGATAAGCTCAATTAATATTTGGTCTTTTGATTTGTTGATATACCAGGTAGACTAGTGTTTAAAATTAGAAAGAAAAAAAATCTTTACATATGGAGTATTTACTATGCTGCTGTTGCTGCTAAGTTGCTTCAGTCGAGTCCAACTCTGTGCGACCTCATAGACGGCAGCCCACCAGGCTCCCCCGTCTCTGGGATTCTCCAGGCAAGAACACTGGAGTGGGTTGCCATTTCCTTCTCCAATGCATGAAAGTGAAAAGTGAAAGTGAAGTTGCTCAGTCGTGTCCCACTCTTCGTGACCCCATGGACTGCAGCCCACCAGGCTCCTCCATCCATGGGACTTTCCAGGCAAGAGTACTGGAGTGGGGTGCCATTGCCTTCTCTGAGTATTTTCTATGGTATGTGGCAAAAAGTTTTGACATGATTTAGAGTCACAGATAAAAGGATGAGACAGGATGTGTCCTGAGAGTCAGGTGTGAATCACATTCCAGCCACACAAACAAGGATTTTGAAACTTGCCTCAGGCCACAGAAAAGGGCCTCACAGCTGTAACTCAGCTCATGGTTATAACATTCTGATTTCTCTTTCTCTAACCTCTTGAAACTATGAAAGAGTCTACTGGGCAATTTAGCAGAAAAAATAGACACCCTTACCAAGACTTTTGCACTCTGTTAATCCTCCTTCAAACATGCTAGCAATTTCCCAAGTCCCACCTCATTGGATTCATCTAGTTTCAGTATAAACGTCTTAGAAAGACTTGGGAACCAGACCAGGTATTCGAATGATCTCTCAGGTCAGTGTGCTACCTAGAGATATGTGACCACAGCCCCAGAGAGCCCTGTGACGTAATTGGAGATTACCTCTGTTTCTAACAGAAGTATGCACCTAAGGAAAAGGTGCTCAGAGGCTCAGGCATGTCCAACTCTTTGTGAAGGAAAATGTAAACAGGTTTACTTGTCAGCAGTAGGTCTCAGCTGCCCTGACACTTTATACTCCATGCGCTTTATCCTCTCCCTGGAACCCAGAACTCTGTGCTGTTCGTCCAAGAGCTGCCAAGAGGGGCCACTGGTATCTCCCTGGGGGTCTATCAGTTCAGTTCAGTTCAGTCACTCACTTGTGTCCAACTCTTTGCGATCCCATGGACTGCAGCACGCCAGGCCTCCCTGTCCGTTACCAACTCTCAGAGCTTGCTCAAACTCATGTCCATCATGTTGGTGATGCCGTCCAACCATCTCATCCTCTGTGGTTCCCTTCTCTTCCTGCCTGCAATCGTTCCCAGCATCAGGGTCTTTTCCAATGGGTCAGTTCTTCACATCAGGTGGCCCAAGTACTGGAGCTTCATCTTCAGCATCAGTCCTTCCAGTGAATATTCAGGACTGATTTTCTTTAGGATGGACTGGTTGGGTCTCCTTGCAGTCCAAGCGACTCTCAAGAGTCTCCAACATCACAGTTCAAGAGCATCAATTCTTTGGCGTTCAGCTTTCTTTATAGCCCAACTGTCACATCCATACATGACTTCTGGAAAAAAAACTATAGCTTTGGCGTCTCTGGCTGGTGACAAATCCCTGTTCTGTATTATTAACCAGTATTAGTTGAGATTAGCAAAACTTCTCTCCCTCCATCTGCCTTCTCACCTGTCAATATTTATTGATTCTCTGTAGTGTTCATGGCTGCATTTAACTTTGCATTTCCCCCTCTCAACCTCTCCCTGTTAACAGGGTTATCCTCCAATTCTGGGTTGAACAAATGGAAAGACAAGACTCTGGATCCTCTTCCCCTCCCGTTATTGCATTATTTGTAATGTATTGAGAGGCACTGCACATTTGGCCCCTGTAGACAAGATGCTTAAAGAACAGAGAAGGGAGGAGCTTGGCAGAAAACAAGCCTCAGCTTGAAGTTCATTAAAGTTCTTAAATTGAAAGTTGAGGAAGACTCAGGGCTTCCATGGTGGCTCAGACAGTAAAGAATCTGCCTCCAATGCAGAAGACCTGGGTTCAATCCCTGGGTCGGGAAGATCCCCTGGAGAAGGAAATGGCTACCCACTCCAGTATTCTTGCCTGGAGAATTCCATGGACAGAGGAGCCTGACAGGCTACAGCCCACTGGATCTGAAAAAGTCAGACACGACTGAGTGACTAATACTTTCAATTTCTTTCGGGGGTGACAGCGCCTCCATGGAGTGTTCTTCCTAGAAGCAGGTGTACAGTGTCCAGCATTACTTTGGAGCCTCAGCAAGCATTCACCAAGAGGTAATGTGAATGAACTCTACACAGAGAGACGTGGGAGTAGGCAGGGATGAATCAGAGGCACAGGGAATTGTGAATTGGCCCTTTCCTAATGTGACTCACCTCCCTGTTCAGCTCACCGGCTGCCCAGATTCACTGCAGCCTCGTTGGTTTCTAAGGAGACCACTGAGCGCCAGGCAGTAGCAGACTGTGTGGACACTGTGCTTCTGTGGTTGTGGATTCCATTATCCAGTGATCCGCACATATGAACCTGTTGGCTGGGGGCTTCCCAGGAAAGCCTTCATGTCTTTGAACAGCATTAGAGCAAGAACACAGAAAAAGAAATATTTCTAAGGTTATTCACAGACTCAAACACCTGCTTGCAGTGAAATCCTTTGTCTGCTCATAATAGGTGCTTGATTTATGTTCTGGCCACAGAACTGTGCTGAACACCAGACACGTTTAGAATAACTGGGTTGAGGGCACAGGGAAAGGATGCATCAATAAGTAAATAGAAAAAAAATGAGGAATATTCCAGAAGGAAATGCAGGTCTATGGCACATCATTATGTAATAATGGCTCGCGTATCTAGTGCTTTACTATGTGACACATTCTGAGAATAATAAGATCAGTAAACCTGGTCCCTCCTCTCGCAGAGCTAGTGGGTTTGGAGGCCCTGACCTTCACAGACAGCAACTCTTCTACTCCTCACAGCAGCCAAGATAGTGGGAAGGTGGATTAACCCAAAGTGAAACCCAACATCTATATCACATAGACAGCACCTGAGGCAGCCTTTCCTCTCCACCAGGCTGCACGGAATCTAAATTAGCCTCCTAAACCAAGTGGTAGGTCCTCATCCAACTTGACTGCTTGAAAGAGTAAATTTAAGAATAATTTTAATATTGTCTGCCAGTAGAGGGATGCTTCCACAATACTTTAGAAGTTTCTTCCCTTAAATAGTGAGCTCTTTTCCCCTGTATCTTTTGTACGTACTAATAACTTCGAAATACTTTATCATAGGCAATAGGAAGGAAACCATCAACAGAGTCAGTGTCAAAATTATCATACATTCTAAACTAGTGGATTTTAAATTTTAATGAGTTTTTATTATTTTGTTCTCTTAATTTTTTTATGCCACTGATACTTTTCATCAAAAGGGCATGGAAACACTGTATATTTTTAAAGGGTAGGAAAATCTGAGGAACTAATTTTCCATTTAACCTTAAGTTCAGGAGACTTAAATCTTTGCAAAGGAAGTATTTAATTCTACCATCAAAATCAACCTTTCACAGATTCAGAAGTTTTAAGATGGTCTAAAGTAACCTGATCACCTTAAAATGAATTTCTGAGAAACAGTAATTTTTTTTCCCCCAGGGGCCATTTTTAAAATATGACTTGATGTTACAGTTGTATGAATGAGAATCTGAGGTACTAACTTCTTATATTCATTGCCTTTCCTTTTCCTCAGAATTACCTTATTGAACAAGTCTATTGTGTGTAAAGGATGTCTTGCACCTTCTCTAGGCCTGGGAGGCAGCAGAAATGGAACTTTGAATTTGATTGTAACTGCTCCCCCTCTTTCTTCCTTTATTCCACTCCCTTCCTCCCATTAGGAAGCAGTCTTGAACTCCACAGTTGACCACTTATTTAGACTTTTATGTTTACTCTAGGTTTCTTTGTAAGGTGATAATAAAAATGGGATCATAACATCCTACTCTTTGGTAGGCATCCTACTCTTTGGTCAAGACAGCAAGGACCCTCCATAAATGAGTAGGGGAGAACTGAGGAGTGGAGAGAGATGAATTCCTATTCTTCATCTTTTTACAAGTGTCCCAACCTAGGAGTTGAGAGATCATGGCATGGCAGGATGGGGGGAACCAGGCAGAGGGGTCTCAAGAACTGCCTACAGTTGGGCAAAATCATCTAACCCAATGGTTGTTTTATAATAAAGTGTTAAATAACTCATATAATCTGCTGAATCCTGTTCTGAAAGTGAAAAATAGAATGGCTGTGTGTGTTCAGAATGATTGTAACCATACTGTTGTTGACCCTCCTCATAGCATGGCTGATTGGGAGCCGCTGCTGGCACTGTCCAGTCTCACAAGAGAGTATTGATTGCATTATCAGTAGCCCAGGAAAAGATCCAAATTCAATTTTCAAACAGCGGTTTTAGCTCTGTGATAAAGTTGAAAAATCTCTAAGTTGAACAATCATCATAAGTTTAGATTATCTTTAGTCGCCAAGAAACAGTAAATAGTTACTCCAATTAAAAATGTAGGTTGTGTTGGGAGGTTACAGCAAAGTGGTGAGAGATAAGAATGAAAATACAGAGGGCAGGTTGTGATATATCCCGAAAGAGGCTGGCAAAGGGCGATGGAGAGCCATTCATTTCTCTTTTGAGGGGGCAGGGGGAGGGTAGAGTGAGGAGAGGATAAGCAGGCAGAGTCTAGCATCAAATATCTATTTTCTTTTTGTTTTTGATGTGGACTGTTTTTAAAATCTTTATGGAATTTGTTACAATATAGCTTCTGTTTTATGTTTTGGTGTTTTGGACATGAGGCGTGTGGGATCTTAGCAACCTGACACCACTTGCATTGGAAAATGAAGTCCTAACCACTGGCCTACCTGGAAAGAAAGAAAGAAAGTGAAGTCGCTCAGTTGTGTCTGACTCTTTGCGACCCCATGCACTGCAGCCTACCAGGCTCCTCCATCCATGGGATTTTCCAGGCAAGAGTACTGAAGTGGGTTGCCATTGCCTTCTCCAGGAGATCTCCCTGACCCAGGGATTGAACCCGGGTCTTCTGCATTGTAGGCAGATGCTTTACCCTCTGAGCCACCAGGGAAGCTGGAAAGTCCCACAAATATCTACTTTCAGTACCTTTTACAGGCATGTGGAAGATGATGTGAGGGAGACCTCTTGATTCTTGAACTCTAGCTCCCTGTTGTAGGTTGGTCCCAAGAAGCAGCTTCAGAGATGGAGACCCGCAGGCAGAAGTTTGGGGGGCTTGCCTTCAGGATCCACTCCTACGAGGGAGTGATGGCAGCAGGATTAGGCAAAGGGAGAAGTGCTGCTGCCTTCAGGACAAAGGCCTCAGTTTGTCCCAGAGGGAGCCCCAGAGCTGGTGTGGCTATTCAGGGTTGAATCAGATTCAGCCAATGGGGTCAGGCTTTATCCCTGTATCAGTAAGTCATTGGACAAAGAAGGGAGTGTGACCTTGTTCAGCTGAAGCCAGTCAGCTGGGGGAGTGAGTGTTCCAGTTCAACCCCGTCCCCAGTCCGTCCAATCTCTAGAAAATGACACCACAAATTACCTCATTAATCATGCCAAAGCCTGGGGATTTTCTTGACTTCTCTGTTTTATTTTTACGTCACATCCACTCCATTAGTAAATCCTTTTCTTGTCAGCTCTTCCTTTAAGGTGGTTATAGTCCGAGTACATTCGTCATAGTCCTCACCCCCTCATCTTCTACTGGGGCACTTATTATAGACTCCCAAATGGTCTCCCTGCTTTCATTCTTCCTTGTTTATAATCTCTTCTCTCTGTGTCATTATATCAATTCCTGGAACCTAGTGATTACTCAACATATGTTAAATGAACGCATAAATGACCTCAGAAGGTAGTGATCTCTTTAGCTATGAAGGAACCATTATTATGGTAAAATGGAGAATTTGCTAGTCCATGGGTAATGTAAGGAACAAAATGAGAAGAAATTAAATTTTTTATATTAAAGAATTTTTAAATGATAAAATCCTATAAATATCAACATATGTTAAACATATTTCAAAGATTTTAGTTAATTTAATAACTAAGAACCAGTAAGAAGTCATAACCAATTCAAAGATGAATTCAGAGTAACACAGATATAATAGTAATAAACAATGCTGAAATGAATTTATAAACAGTTGTGAAATGGTCTTATTGGAAAGGAGGCAGGAGGAAATCAATTGTATTTCCATCTTTTTTTAAACTTTTATCTCTGCAGACAAGAGGCATTTCCATTTCTACCAGTTATGTGTAACTCAGAGGGAAATATAATGGTTCAAAGACAGTGAAAGTTGTGGGGACCCTATAATATCAGCTAATCTGGAAGGGTGTTTAGGAAACAGTTCTGCATTGAAGATACCCAATAATGTTTCTGGGTCATTTCAAAGTCTTTCACATTTTTTTTTTTTTTCCTTTCATGGGTAAGAAGAAAGAGGGGGAAATTTTTTTAAAAAAGGAAATTTCTTAGGCAATTTTGCTTATGCCTGTTCTCCTGGAGAAATTATTAATAGCAAGATTTTTATTCTCAAAAATGCCCTGGTTTGGAAGATAAGATATGTAATTACCCTATTTGAAAATCTCTTTAATTTTATTATTATTCCCTTAAGCCCACTTGGTGGAATTCCTTGGTGGTCCAATGGTTAAGATGCTGTGCTCTCACTGCCAAGGGCCCAGGTTTGATTCCTCATGGGGGAACTAAGATCCTGCAAGCCCAGGGAGGGGAAAAAAAACTCAAACTCTCTTAAAAAAATACCAGCAGATTCCAATCAACAGGCACTTGACTATTCACCTGAATAGAAGACAGGCAAGGCTTCCCCGGTGGCTCAGACGGTAAAGCGTCTGCCTGCAATGCGGGAGACCCGGCTCAGGAAGATCATCTGGAGAAGGAAATGTCACCCCACTCCAGTACTCTTGCCTGGAAAATCCCACGGACGGAGGAGCCTGGAGGGCTACAGTCTATGGGGCCACAAAGAATCTGACACGACTGAGCGACTTCACTTTCTTTCTTTAAGCCCACTTAAACAACAAAAGAATGTCATTGAGATAGAGCTACACTGTGAAGGATTAACAACAAGTCAGTTAGTATTTTATATCCAAGTGGTTGGAGTTATGGCAACAAGTCAATGATGTGAGTTTTGAAATGGGTAGAGTTTAGAGCAGCCATAGTGCTGTCAGGCTGTCTCTTGATCGGCAACCCTGATCCATTCATCTGGATAGATTCAGTCAGGCTCTGATTCCATTAGGCCTGGGACCTTCTCATTCTGGGTGGTAGTCAAAAGCTTGGACAGCTTCACTTTATAAAACAGTGGGAATTTTGTGCTTTTTCATTTAACACGCCAAAGTAAAAACCCATAATAATGTTGTTCAGTTCAGTTCAGTCACTCAGTCGTGTCCGACTCTTTGAGACCCCATGAATCGCAGCACGCCAGGCCTCCCTGTCCATCACCAACTCCCAAAGTTCACCCAAACTCATGTCCATTGAGTCGGTGATGCCATCCAGCCATCTCATCCTCTGTCCTCCCCTTCTCCTCCTGCCCCCAATCCCTCCCAGCATCAGACTCTTTTCCAATGAGTCAACACTTTGAGGTGGGCAAAGTACTGGAGTTTCAGCTTCAGCATCAGTCCTTCCAAAGAACACCCAGGACTGATCTCCTTTAGAATGGACTGGTTGGATCTCCTTGCAGTCCAAGGGACTCTCAAGAGTTTTCTCCAACACCACAGTTCAAAAGCATCAATTCTTCGGCACTCAGCTTTCTTTATAGTCCAACTCTCACATCCATTCGTGACTACTGGAAAAACCATAGCCTTGACTAGATGGACCTTAGAGAAACCAATACAAGGTATTAGTGTCCTGTGGCTATCCTATTCTGAATTCATTATTTCTCAAGCTAGACAAGCTGAATGAATGTCTGATGGACTAATTTGCTTTAGATTTTGTATGTTTTTAAAATATTATGAATTTTTTTCTCGTTTCTATAGACTGAGTGTTCTAAGAGTCGTTTCTTTGCTCTCTTCCCTCTGGTTTACCCTTTGGAGGGGTTTTCGAGTTCTGTCACCTCTGCCTTCTCCTTTGTAGCTTCACGCTGGCAAGCAAGCAGCTTAATCACGCTCCCAGAATTTTTAAGAAAGCTCATGAGATAGAATGTACTTTCCTCTAAGTGTTAGAGGATTTGCTTATTTTTTTTTTCTTTTTCAAACTAGGAAGTCACATTGTGAACCATAAAAGGAACTCATTCCCAAAGGGATTAGGCTAAACTTAGAACCAACTATTTATGAGCTGTCTGTAAATGGAATCACGTTTGAATCCGTTCTATGAACAATAGTAAGAATAAATGTAAACGTAGCTACTAAAATGTTTGCCATTTGCAGGCTCTAATCAGAGTGTCCTTTATACTGAGGGGCAAATGAGGACTCCGCAGAAGGTTTCAGCTCACCATTGGGAAGCCCTCCTTGAAATGTAAGGTCAGAGGGAAAGTCCTAATGTGGGACTGGACAGGAGTGTTCGCCTCAAGTATCAGGGAATTCTAACTGAGCCTCTGACTTGTATGTGGCTAGAATCCCCCTTAGAAATATTTTTGAATCATTGACATTTACAGATCAAGTCATTTTCCAGAGAGGGCAGGCCTCTGAAGTGTGTTTTCAAAGACAAAGGAAAACAAGTCATGCAGCACCAACCCAGCCGTACTGAACTCACCTTCTCAAATGGGAAGGTTCATGCCCCAGCCACTTCGAAAAAGATTTCTCTGAATAGTAATAATTATAACTAACATTTCCCTTGCCCTTTAGGGTTTGAAAAATGCTTCCCACCCAAGATGTCATTTCAGAAGCTCTCAGCTTGGATCTTAACAATATCACCTTGGAGGGCATGGAAAGATGGGTCAGCAGCCCGTGTCACAAGACTACCATTTCCAGCTACCCTATTCCTAACCTTTGTGCTAGCGAGTCCCCAGGGATAAGATGCTCCTGGAAAGGGTTATAAACTGCGATTGTTATTACTCTTCAGACTTCTTCCCTTTTGGGTGATTGTCATACATAAGTACTCATTGAGTTATTATGTTAGAACCAGTTTCAAAGAGTAAGTGCTAATTAAACTTGAAGCTGTTTTTTAAAACATCACAAAATAGCCAGGGATCTATACTTAATTTGGTTTCACATTCAGATCAGTGCTATGATGGGTCAGACTTTCAAGCAAACAATCAGACTTCGTGTGTCTCTAAATTCTGAAAATAGTTACTTCATTTAAACATTCAGTGAATATTAAGTACCTATCCCACCATTGCCTCCCATTTTCAGAATATACAAAGATGAATAGAGACTCTGCCCTCCATCAACTTACAGTCTATTAGAGGAGAGAAGATAGGCACACAACTCAGGCAAAATGTCAAAAGTCTAAAAAGATGAATTAGAATCTACTTCTGAATGAGTATAATTAGAGGAATCCACAAAAGTTGGGGTTGAATTGGGCCTTGATGAATGGCAGGCTTTCTAAAGATGGATGAGAAAAGATACACCAAGGGGAGGAAACAGCAAGATGGGACAGTATGGGATGTGTATCAGTTATGGTGGGAGCACAAATGATGATGAAGAACCCCCTGGATGGACAACATTCTTGTGTAGCTCTGTTAAATATTTTCTGTGCACAGCCAGGAAGAACAATAGTTGCAGATAAAATGAAAACTTAAACCTATACCACATGTTGATATGGAGTCATAGTCACATACATATTAATAGATAAATATTTATGAATGGCTCTAATTATAATTATGTATGCACACAACTGACACACTTGCTTATTTTCATAGTTTTAATTTTCCTCTTTTTTCTTTAGAGAAAAGAAAAATGGTTTTCTTATTATAAAAGTAATGCCTTTTCTTATATTATTAAGCAAAAAAGAATAAAACAGCCAAATCTTATCACCCAAAATAATCTCTGTCCACATTGTATGTATATTCTTATTACCTACCTTATATACATATTTTACATATACAATGCATATGAAACACTTTTCCTGTCCTTAAACTTTCTCTACAAGTATTTCTTTTGCTACATGATATTCTATTATATAGTACTACTATGATTTTGTAACTTATTTATAATTGTTAGATATCTGGGTGGTTTATGGCTTTTCTCTTAAAATATAGACAGTATTGCAGTGAACAGCTTTATAATTAAACCTTTGCAACAAACACGAGTATTCCCTTAGGATAAATACCTAAATGCCTAGAAGTGAGATCCCTGTTTGTGGAGCGTGTGTGTGTGTGTGTGTGTGTGTGTATGCACACATGCATGTGTAGTCAAATTCTATTCCAGAAAATTTGTACCTTTCTTTCTTGACTCCCACCTGCAGTAAAGCTATATTACTTCTGAAAGAAAATGACACAATCCCTTAGGAAGATGGGATAGTCTGGAGCACAGTGTGATGTTGACATTTGGGCAGAGACATTAAATCACTAAGACCTAGGTGTAGGAACTCCTCCAGTGAATTGATCTCTCACCCAGAGAACCACTCCTTTATCCATGAATAAGCATCAGTTGCTATTCTCTGCATCATGGATTCCTCTTCATTACCACCTCAGCCTTGAAAACACTTCTATCCACTCCTGATATAAGCCATCTGAAAAGCTAAGCTTTGCTGCTATTTTTCATTATGCTCAGCCTGATCACAGAGCCATTCTGTGGCAATCATGAGTTCTAACCAGGCGGTAAGTACGGGAGATTTCATTACAAGAGCACACTTGCATTGCATACCCCTTAATCTCTGTGCCAAGTAGCACAGGCCCTCAGTTTGGACTGTGACGATACTTTCTTTTTCAGAGGAATGATGCTAAGAGAGCCAGAGAAGCTGCTGTTGCCAGGAGCCTGTTCCCTGGCGCCCGAGGCGAAGGCCATTTGAAAACCCCACGTGCATTTACACTTGCGCCATTGGCACGGGCAGACTTACTCAAAAGAGCCGTGTTAATGCGGGTTACGGTCCCATCCAGCTCACTGGCTTTGTATTTCCATTGCCTCTGGATGTTTAATGAAGCTTCTCTTCTACCCTTCTCTCCTGGTTGTATTAAGGCTGAGGGTACAGTGGAAAAATGCCCTGAGACCTAAGTCATCCGAAAGGCCCGCTTGCTACACTCTGATTCTTTTCAAAGCATCTATTAGCCTGGAGTCATGATTATTGAGCAAGGATCATAAATTAAATTAAATTGAATCACATGTAGGAAACGTCTGACCTGTCTGAAATATAGCCAAATGGAAATTCCTGAATGAGAGCGATAAGGAAATCAATTCCATGGCTGCTAGTTCATTAAACCCAACTTCAAGGTATTTCCCTGATATCCAGCTCCCTGGTATAGTTATTAATATTTACTGAGAATCCCTAAGCAAGATGGGCTGTTAATGGGTAATGTGCCAAGTATTGTGAGTATTCTTCAAAACTGTGTTAGTCTAATAATGCTTTGAGTGGGATGCTTCTTTGTGGCAGGTGTGTGCTGATGGAGAAAAGTAGAGCCATTAGTTATAGGAGGTTGCCTACACTGGATAAAAATGCATTAAACAGTCCCACAACACTTATGGGCAGGAGTGTTGTACAAAATATTTCCCATCTAAAATAGCAAAGCCACCAGCCAATCACAATGGACACTGGCATAGTCAGATCGTGCCGCTGTAAAGAACTGGTACTTGTGCTGACACGCACTGCCCGGGTCTCAGCCCTCGTGACATAGAAGCTGTAATAGCAATATAGCAGTAGCTGCAGTAGTAGTGATAATAATAACTACCATCTACTGAGGGCTTACTAGGCACTGCTTGTGGGCAAGTGGGCAAAGCAACACTGTGAACGAGTACCTACCATGTGCTGTTACTGGGGATGCACTGGACATCGCTTATACGGATTTGATTTAATCTTTCCAACAACTCTATAAAGTAGGCATTATCAACCAGATTTCAAAGACCAGGTAACTGAAGCTCTGGGATATTAGGTAATTATTCCAAGTCTGCTCAGCTGGCCATTACCAGAGCGGGAATCCAAAGCACTCTCTCTCCAGCAGCCCGTGTTCTCTCGGCTACATATGTTGTTGCATCTCCTTGGAAAACAGCACTGGTCTTTATTCTGCCATCAGTTGACCACTTAGTCTCTCTACTGTCATTATCGTTATCATACAATTAGGATAATATGTCTTCCTTAACTATTGCATAGATTTTTTTTGAGAGAGGAAATAGGATCGTGTAAATGAAAGCACTGGGGAGTAAGGTTCTCAATGACGGGAGCCTCTTCTTGTCCTCATGTCCTCATGTCTTCATGTTGAATACCACCTCTGCACATAGTAACTTCTACTATATTTTAAATCCATGCTTACGAGTCTTAAGTCCATGTGATTTATTATTAAAACCTGGTACCTTTTGTACCTTAGTTGGTGAAATAGGATTTTTATATTGTCAGGATAATATTCCAAAGTAACATATGATAAGTTTCAAATAAGTTGATACAGGTGTCAAGTGGGGCAATGATTTTTTGGCATGGGTGATTTGAGCATTGAAGCAAGCAGATTTTAGACAGGGCTTGTCTTGCTCCTTGGGGTGGGTGTGCAGGTAGACCAAAGCTGTGGATATGTGGGGAAAATAGGTAACGGCATTTCAGAAAAAGAGAAAGGGATGGTTGAAGATGTGGGAGTCAGAATGTTAAATGTGTTTGGAGATTAATAAATAGACCTCTTTGAGTATAGCAGAATAGGTATTTTTCAATAGCACAAAACACCAGGAGGGACAAACATCAGAAAGTCATGGAAATAGCATCACTCAAGGCAAATATGCTCATATTACCTAAGTTGGTGCTTCCATAATATCATAAAGGTATCAAATAATGCCTCTTATCCTTGTCTTAAACGATGTTCTTTAATGTGAATATACTTAACACTATTGAATTGTATTTTAAAATCATTATGATGGTCAAAACAAAAGACAGAAGCCCTACGATACTCTTCAGAGATGTGTCCAGAGTACCCGAAACTCTATAATGATATCAATTACACCACTTATCACCCTGCATTTTAATTGGTTGTTTTCTTTCCCCTCTCCTGCATTAGCCTGTAATTTCTTTCTTATTGGTCTATCTCTAGGATTTAGTGTCTGGCGAATAGTATATATTCAATAGTAAGTGAATTAAGGGCTTCAAGTAAGAAAAGATTTGATTGAGGTAAATTGCATTTATCTCAAAACATTAAAACCTTCCTAAACACTGTTCAGGATGAAGCTGAGGAATAGTCACATTAATGAGGATACACAGTCCACTTGCTGGGCATGATATGGTTAAACAGCAGAGCCCCAAGTTACTGCAGCCCCTGGGATATTTTGATTATTCATCATTGGAAGTACAGTAGCACAGTCAATAATTTCTGTGCAGATAAGGAGACTTTTTTCCAAGTGAATTCAATCTCACAACTGTTCTATTCTAGGCAAAAAAAAAAAAAAAAAAGAGCACAGAGATACCTACATAATTTTCACCTTCATTTCAGCTGAAAGAGCACACAGAATAAGGCAAGCAGAGAAAGAGGACCAGACGGGACTCCCCAGGTGAAAGGCATCAGACACACTGAATGTCTTAGCATTAAATTAGTCTGTTCCGTGGCCAACTCGAAACAAAAGGAAGTACAAGCCAGAGACATAGAGACATAGAAATAGAATTGATGAAGACGCTGCTCTCATAGGAGAAAGAGAATTCCCTACACTGCATGGAAAGAAGAGAATATTTCAAAGCAAACCAGCTCACGCCATGGAAGACAAGAGACTCAAAACTGAGAAGCCAAAGTGATTGTCATCAGCCATGTCTGGTCAAATGATTCACCAATTTCTTAGGAGGAGTATTAGGTTAATATTAGAGCCAAATATGAGAATATGCATAAATTCTCAGAAACATTTGTTTTCTTTGTTTACATTCAAAGCATAAGTTCTGCAAGGTCTCACCAAATTCTCCTGTCATCTTTAGTAGATCCTCAGTTAAGATAACCCCTGCAGGGATTGTTATACTGGTTTTCAGGGTTACATCTGATTCTCTGCACATTTTTCTCTGGCCCATCCTTAACTTTGCTTTGAAAGATCCTTGAAAGCACAGAGAAAGCCTCAAAGGTATACTTATTAGTCACTAAGCAAACTGATCAATGATTTCAAAATACTCTGGAGAAATCTCTCTGAGGTAAAGTGTATTTGGGCTGGATTGAAGATGATCTGAGAGGGGTTCATCCCGGGGTATTTCCTGAGCCCTTTTCCTGCAGCAGGGATGGAGGCAGTAGTTGGCTTGTTTCCTCTACTGCACATCTCATAACAGAGATTCCACTCTCCTGCCACCTCTGCCTCCCAAAAGAGGCTGCACTCGTCACCCACACAGAATGACCCGGCAGGCAAGGGTGCTGGGAGGTTGTGCACGACATGCTTTTCCTAGAGGTGGAAACCAGTGGTCCATTCACTCATCCATTCAGATTTTAATCCATTTGACGACAGTCTGAATGAATTCCATCATGTTTGGTGCTAAAGAGACACTGATGAAAAGAATAGATTTGGTCTCTGCCCTTATCATACTGACAGCCCAGCAGCGAGACAGAATCACAGTTAAACATGAATAAAAGTAAATGTGGGAAGCGCTTTAGTAGTGGGAAAGTGGGATACTATGAAACACACAGCAGGAAAATAATGTATTGGGGATTTTGGAGTAGGAATTGGGGATTAGGGAACTTTTTGCAGGAAGTGACTTTCATACCAATACCAAAGGCCATTAAAAAGTGTTGGGGTGTAACAAGGAAAGAAGAAACCTGGAAGCTAGAGTGATTTTTATTTATTCTGGTAGTAAGTTTCAGCTCCGATTCTCAGAAAGTCACACAACCACACCCTCATAATTACTGTTAGATAAAACTTGACCCAGAGCTCTATACACTGATACGCCCTGATTTATAAACTAATAGGTGAACTGTAGAAGTACCCAAAAGGAAGTAAAGGGAGTCAAAGGCAATTAAAAACTCAACTCAGTGATTCAGCAAACACTTAGTGAAGTCCTCCTATGCGCCAGGCACTCCTCTAGCCCTGCACACACAGCAGAGAACAAAGTGAAGCCCTTGCTCTCATGCACTTATGTTCTAAAGAGAGAGAGAGAAAAGAAATACATACAGATGCCAATTGGTGACCATGGCTACAGAGAAAAATAAAATCGTAGAGCAGAGAGAAAAGGAAGAGAGTTACAGGGGCCAAGGTGACCACAGAAGGCTTCTGGTAAGTTTGACATTTAATAAATTTGAAGACCTTTCTGAACTGTGTGATGGTAGTCCTGCCTGAAGGAAGAGCATTGCAAGCTGAGGGAATGATGTGTGCAATGATCCTGAGGCAAAATTGTGCTTGGCTTATTTGCTAAACTGCGAGGAGGAGAGTGATGGGGGCTGAGGGATGGACACTGAGTTCAGAGCCCTTAGAGAAGAAGCCCGGGACCAGATTACATAGATTCAGTCCACCAGAGACAGGGCGATATTAAGGGAATGAGCAGCCCTCACTTAGATTTAACTAAAAAAATCACTGTGGCTGCTGCGTGGACAATTGAGAGCAAAGATATAAATACAAAGATCTTTAGAAGGTTGTCAAAGTCATCCACAGTCATGATAGTCTGTTAGTAGGGAAGGTGCTGAAAGATGGTTGGATCCTTACAAATGTAGTGCCTTAGAATTTTCAGAAGACTGAAAATAAATTGAGGGAAAGGGAAGAGTCAAAGATGACTCTTCCCATAGTTCAACCCTAACCCATAGTTCTGGAAATAGCCATTTGCCAAGATAGGGGGTTACTATGTCAGGCAATGTGAATACTTTTAAGCCTTTTGCTATGCATTGCCAAAGCATTCTCAAGACACGTTGTATCTTGGTTGATTCTGCTGCTGCTGCTGCTACTGCTGCTAAGTCACTTCAGTCGTGTCCGACTCTGTGAGACCCCATAGACGGCAGCCCACCAGGCTCCGCCATCCCTGGGATTCTCCAGGCAAGAACACTGGAGTGGGATGCCATTTCCTTCTCCAATGCATGAAAGTGAAAAGTAAAAGTGAAGTCGCTCAGTCGTGTCCGACTCTTCGCGACCCCATAGACTGCAGCCTACCAGGCTCCTCCGTCCATGGGATTTTCCAGGCAAGAGTACTGGAGAGGGGTGCCATTCCCTGCTCCAGGAAACCCCTTCTAGGTTAGTGTAAATTTACACCTTTAAGGAGTAGCTCTGATGAACTTTTTATTTGAACTAGGATTGTGGTCCTCTTGTGTCAGGAGGTGGGGAGACACATGGTTAAGAATTATTTAGCATAAATAATAGACAGTTTATTTACCTGAACTTAACATTTCTCAAATATTGACCTAACCAATGCATTTTTTAATGGAAATGTTTGTCTTAAGCTATGTTAACGTACTATGCATTTACCCTAGACTCTATCTTCAAGTTGATGCCACCTAAAAGCTCAGATTTAGGCTCAGAACCGACTTGACAAACCAGTTTGTTATACTCAGACATTGTTCTCCTAATCTATGTAAACTAAATTATTGTTTTTCCAGTGGTCATGTATGGATGTGAGAGTTGGACTATAAAGAAAGCTGAGCACTGAAGAATTGATGCTTTTCAACTGTGGTGTTGGAGAAGACTCTCGAGAGTTCCTTGGACTGCAAGGAGGTCCAACCAGTCCATTCTAAAGGAGATCAGTCCTGGGTGTTCATTGGAAGGACAGATGTGGAAGCTGAAACTCCAATACTTTGGCCACCTGATGTGAAGAACTGACTCCTTGGAAAAGACCCTGATGCTGGGGAAGATTGAGGGCAGGAGGAGAAGGGGTCAACAGAGGATGAGATGGTTGGATGGCATCACTGACTTGATGGACATGAGTTTGTGTAAACTCCAGGAGTTGGTGATGGACAGGGAGGCCTGGCGTGTTGCGATTCATGGGGTTGCAAAGAGTCAGACACGACTGAACAACTGAACTGAACTGAATCTGCCTTTCTACAAGATTCAAATCAATCATTTTATGGCCCGGGATGACTCACCTGGTGCCAAGATTATCTCAAAATACATCTTGTGTGTGAGGGGCCTGGTGCCATTCTCTGATTTTTGAGACATTCCTTTCATTAACAGACTGCTAGTAACTTCTCCCCTGGAGAAGGAAAGGGCAACCCACTCCAGTATCCTTGCCTGGAGAATCCTATGGACGGAGGAGCCTGGTAGGCTACAGTCCATGGGGTTGCAAAGAGTCAGACACGACTGAGCGACTTTTTACTTTTACTTTACTTTACTATTTACATTAACAGAAATACTGAGAAATGAAGAAAAGGACAGATAAATATACATGATATCCCTTATTGAGCTTTGCTGTTCTTTTCTACCCAGATGACCTTAGCCATTCTGTGGCTTCTCGTCTTTCTTCAGAGCCACTGTTCTTGGATTTCAGGCCAAGAATTCCTCTTTCAGAAAGACCATGTCAGATAGCCAACTTATGTTACTTTGAGGAGTTGGAAGGTAGAAGGGGGAGAAAAGGGTAACACGAACATAAATAGCAGAGAAAAGAGGGCTGAAGAGTTGGTGTATGTACAGATTTAGCTGGGCATGATCTGATCTAAGAAGAAAAAGAAGACAGAACCTTTAGAGCTTAACAAGCACCATCTGATAAGGTGCAGCACAAACTGAAAAGTAAGCACTGGGGAAGGAATCTGGTCTGGCCCCCGGGAGTATGATCCAGTCCTCAGTTTGGTTTCAGCCTCAGTTAGACCCAAGGGTTAGTATCTCATAGGGCATCACCAGAACTTATGGCATTCCTAAGATACTAGGAACTTCCTGGCAGTTCAGCATAGATCTTCCAGTTGTCTAATTTGTCTCAAACTAAACCAATAAGCTGTTACACAAGTCTAACCAATATTCAGGCTCCCGTGTTGGCTCAGATGGTAAAGAATCTCCTTGCAATGAGGGAGATGACCTGGGTTTGACCCCTGGATTAGAAAGATTCCCTGGAGAAGGGAATGGCATCCCACTCCAGTAAGCTGGCTTAAAGCTCAGCATTCAAATAGCTAAGATCATTGCATCCAGGCCCATCACTTCATGGCAAATAGATGGGGGAAAAATTAAAACAGTGGCAGATTTTATTTTCTTGGGCTCCAAAATCACTGCAGTGACTGCAGCCATAAAATTAAAAGATACTTGCTTCTTGGAAGAAAAGCTATGACAAATTTAGCATATTAAAAAGCAGAGACATCACTTTGCTGACAAATGCCCCTGGTCCATATAGTCAAAGCTAGGGCTTCTTTGGTAGCTCAGCTGGTAAAGAACCCTCCTGCAATGCAGGAGACTCCAGTTTGATTCCTGGGTCAGGAAGATCCCCTGGAGCAGGAATAGGCTACCCACTCCAGGATTCTTTCCTGGAGAATGCCCATGGACTGAGGAGCCTAGTGGACTGCAGTCCATGGGATCACAAAGAGTCAGACATGACTGAGTGACTAAGCACAGCACACGCAGTCAAAGCTATGATTTTTCCAGTCGTCACATACGGATGCAAGAGCTGGACAATAAAGAAGGCTGAGCACCAAGAATTGATGTTTTCAAATTGCGATGCTGGAGAAGACTCTTCAGAGTCCCTTGAACTGCAAGATCAAACCAGTCAATTGTAAGGGAAATCAACCCTGAATACTCATTGGAAGGACTGATGCTGAAGCTGAAGCTCCAATATTTTGGCCACATGATGCAAAGAGCCAACTCATTGGAAAAGATCCTGATGCTGGGAAAGATTGAGGGCAAAAGGAGAAGAGGGCAACAGAGGATGAGATGGTTGGATAGCATCACTGATTCAAGGGGCATGAGTTTGAGCAAACTCTGGGAAATAGAAAAGGACAGGGAAGTCTGGCATGCTGCAATCGGCAAAGAGTCCAATAAAACTTAGCACTGAACAACAACAGCAATAACCATTATTCGAAAATTGCAGTTACATATAGGAGTATAGCCTCTGAGATCTGAGTCTTCCATAGTCACAGTGAAACTTTTCAAAGATTATTAAAAAAAAAAAACTTCTAAGTTTCCAGTTTAATACTTAATATCGTATCAGAATCGGAGAAGGCAATGGCACCCCACTCCAGTACTCTTGCCTGGAAAATCCCATGGATGGAGGAGTCTGGTAGGCTGCGGTCCATGGGGTCACTAAGAGTCGGACACGACTGAGCAACTTCACTTTCACTTTTCACTTTCATGAATTGGAGAAGGAAATGGCAACCCACTCCAGTGTTCTTGCCTGGAGAATCCCAGGGACAGGGGAGCCTGGTGGGCTGACGTCTATGGGGTCTCACAGAGTCGGACACAACTGAAGCGACTTAGCAACAGCAGCAGCAGCAACCGTATCAGAATACTGAGTCTAAACTAGCCCTTTGTTCATCATTCTCACTATTGGTAACTATTTTACTTACTCATTCTCTAGTGTTTGTCTGTCACACCCACTAGAGGTTAACCCAGGGGAGGCTAGGGACCATGTGAATCCTATTCACCATCAACTCCCCAGTGTGTAAGATATAGTAGACACTCAATAAATGGTTGTTGGCTGCTGAATGAATGCACTGTTCACCCATAACAGAGGTTTGGGGCAAAACTGAGGACAATCTTTTAGCTGCATGGGAGACCACAATAATATTATTTGACATAGCTTTACTCATTTAAGATTTACACTGTACTTACTTCCAAACTAGAGATTAAAATATACTATAACACCTTTATCTGCAGGATGTAAGTCAGCATATAAAGATGAACATTTTAAGACATTATTTTATGAATATTTAACTGAGCAGTGCTCTAGTTTAGTTTTTTTAAAGGAATGCATGCAATTTGCATATGTTATTTTCTAAGTCATCTTCTAGCTCATGCCCCTCAGAAGTAAAGATGTTTATTTGAGTTGCAGTGGCTTCACCTTTTCATCATAAAATGCAAGTGACATGTTCATTAGAGCTTTGAAGTCTTTGTGGCAAAAATACTGGGTTCATAAATTTACATTTTACTGTATTTCAGCAATATATTCCTACACGTGGAATTGATAGCAGACAACACCCTATCATTTAAATCCAAGGTCTCCTAATATGCATTGGAAAATATCAGATTAACATGTTGTTTATAATGATGTTTGGCCTCCCATGTCAACATGCAACATTCATTGGTTATTCTGAGGTTAATAACTGTTGGTTATTTATTCCAGAATAAACCAAACTGTCAGGAAGTCTGGAATCTTTCTATGAAATATGTTGACCTTTTCTTCAGATACCACATAAGCATTTTTAAGGAATGAAAAACAATAATTGGATGAGCAAATTTATATTCAGTGTAAGGCCTATCACTGGGCATTACCACAAAGAACTTCCAGTAGAAATATCTATTAAATTATGACATTCTTGATGGACGTCTTTTAGAGATGGTACTTCATGGTTCCCGTTAGCATGGACACACTTAGCGACAACCCTGGCTCGAGGCCCTTTGTTTACAGCAAAGGCCTTCTGGCTACTCTGCTGTCCAAGGTCCTTCCTCTTTACCATAAGACTGGCTCTCAGTCCCAAGCAACCAGCAACTGAAGAGCCCCTTCCCCTCAGTTCTGCTTCCAAAGTGGACTCTGGCCCTTAACTGTCTCTACATCACTTCTTTGGCGCTGAGTTCCATTCCCTGGAGGTTCTTAGGGTGGAAATTTGTCTGGAGGGATCTACGTGTTTTTCTTTCTTGTAGATTAGTTGTCAGGCTGTGTCTGACTCTTTGCAACCCCTGTCTGTAACCCACCAGGCTCCTCTGTTCATGGGATTTCCCAGGCCTGGAATGGATTGCCATTTTCCTCTCCAGGGGATCTTCCTGATCCAGGGATTGACCGCAAGTCTCCTGCTCGGCAGGCAGATTCTTTACCACTGAGCTAACTCATCTCTGTGTCTCTCCATTTTTCAATTGTTTTGTTTCAAAGCACATATTGAAAAGGGCAATGCTCTGTAATTTTGTCTGCCTTTTTTAAACCAAATATCATTTTATGAGATGTTTTTTCCCTGTCATTAAGTGTCTTCCATAAACTACTTTTAAGTGGCAGGATATACTGTAATTAAACCATCTCCTGTTGTTGTGTGTATGTGAGTGTGATATATATATATATATAGTTGTAATGAACTTTTTTGCACATACCTATTTTTTGAAGTTTTAAATTTTTTTCAGTATTTCTTAAAAGGATGATTGTTGGCTACAAAGTTAGGAACTTTCCTGAGCTACTTGATAGATTATGAGCTAATTGCCTTTCAGAAATGTGAACTCTCACTTTCACCACACCCTTGAATATTGATGGTTACCTTGTAGAAAATTTTGTCAGTTTAATAAATGAAAAATGCTGTTTTATTTTGATGCAAATTGAGAAAAAAATGTACATTTCAAGATGTTACACACATTTAAAGAGGTTCAGACTCTTTAATAACCTATATATTATAACCCGGAGGTCACGTCTGAGCTGCTGACCTTTACGTGGTCTTCATGTCCCATTAAGTGCTCTGATACTTAAAGCCTCAGGTCACTTTCAGTCTTAATTGTATTTTATTATTCTCCATTGTTGCAGAATGTTTCGGTCAATTTAGCCAGAGGGTCTCTCTTCACCTTTTCTTCACTGGTTCATTTCCAGTTATAACAATGACAGATTTCCTGAGCGATTGTATTAATTTTATTATCATCACAGTGATTATTTTTACCCAAATGAAAGTAGGAGTACAATGTTAGGCTTAGAGGAGAAAGAGTTTCTGTTGTTCACTGAAGAGGTATATATTCTTTTTATAACTTTGAGTGAGAAGTGCTTGGGCAGAAACTAAAGGTCAGAGATTCTCAGGTTTAGCAACAATTGTTTGCATTCCATATCATGTCAAAAAATAAATAGAAGGTAATAAAACGTCAAATTTCTCTGACATTTGCTGAGGGGGTGTCTGCTGCACTATTTTAAATTAAAGATCAGTCACCAAAATGCCTACTGATTCATCACCACTCATGTTCATGAGGAGGAGACGTGTCTTTAGTACCCAGATTCTCCTTTTTCCCCTTCAGCGGGACCCCCAACTTCTGAGAAGGATGCTTAGCTGCTTCATATTCTCTCTCCTTGTATTAGAATTGACTGTTGGTCAAGTTCTGAAAAAAATGTTTTATATTAAAATGTTGCCTCCATCAGAATTATGTATCTTCCAATAATATGAACACTTCTCAGGTATCCACAAGTGAACACACTCTTCAGGTAAATATTTAGTCATAGCCAAATTCCCAAGGACCATCCAACATTTTATTAGCCG
The DNA here is from genome assembly GCF_019923935.1 of Bubalus bubalis. Taxonomy (NCBI): domain Eukaryota; kingdom Metazoa; phylum Chordata; class Mammalia; order Artiodactyla; family Bovidae; genus Bubalus; species Bubalus bubalis. The sequence goes on from NC_059169.1 coordinate 62,566,123, forward strand.
TGGAATGAATGGCAAGTCTGTACTTGTTGAAGTGTTTTGCAGTAGAAGCTATTATCCTCTCCGTGGGAGGAACCTCTGTGGCTCCACTGTGACAGTAGCTGGCATATGTCGAATGTCCAGCAGGTGCCAAGCACTGTTCGTATTATATTTTAGCCTCCCAACAACCTTCATGTAACAGATGAGGAAACTGAAGTTCCAAGGAAATAAATAAGTTCAGCTTTCAGGTGGTAGAGCAGAGATTTGAGCCCCCATCTGACGGTGGCTCAGATGGTAAAGTGTTTGTCTACAATGCGGGAGACCTGGGTTCGATCCCTGGGTCAGGGAGATCCCCTGGAGAAGGAAATGGCAACCCACTGTAGCTCTCTTGCCTGGAAAATTCCATGGACAGAGGAGCCTGGTAGGCTACAGTCCATAGGATCTCAGAGTCAGACACAACTGAACAACTTCACTTTTTCTTCACTCTCTGACTCAAGGGCTATTCTTCACTATTATACCCTTTGATGCTTTCAATGGAACAGTAGACGAGACATTTGACAGTCTTTCTTGTCCCACACACCCTTCTGTCTGTGCACTTGCCAATATTTCTTAAGTTTTAGTATATATCCTCTCTCCCCAATTCTGGACTGGTCCTGTAACTGATAAATAGAATGTGTAAAAGTGATTCTGCATAACTTCCAAGAGTGAACCTTAAGAGATCTCCAGCTTCTGCTGTGGTATTCTAGAACCCCTGGAATCCACTTGCTGTAATGTTACAAGACCAAAATGGAGGAGAACAAAGATTCCCCCAACCCTAGGAAAGGAGACCAGCATCCAGGGCTAGCCACATCATTGGCAGGGTCCAGTGCAAAATCAAAATGTGGTCCCCAGCCAGGATCAGAGTCAGTCTCCTTCCCTCACGTCCAACACCCTTTAGAGGAAGAAAAAGTTTTCTTTAACCCTCTTAGGGTCCTTGGCTGGGTCTGAAACTTAAGCTGATAAAGATAGATTGGCAAGAGAAAGACTTACAAATGGTATTACATTTTTACTATTTAATAATATTACTTTACTATTCTTACTATTTAAATTTTAAATATTTGTGGAAGACTTCACAAGAGAATGAAGACTAGAGTAACCAGAGCAGGAAGCTTTTACACCTTTTAGATAAAGAAATAATACATTTGTGAAGAACTGACAAAACAAAGAGGTCTGAGCTAGGGTAGTAAATGGTGAAGAAGTAACTAGAAAGACAAAAGTTAGTATAACAAGGTTTGTTTGTAGAAATTCCTTGGCACCCAGTCCCCCATCTCTGGTGATAAGAATGTCTCCCTTCCTCTGGTCCAGGCCAGGGTATCTTTCACCTGGGAGTTTTTAGACCTGTTTCAGGGGAAGGTGAAGAGGAGGTAGGTCAAAGTGACCTTTCTGCTTTCACCATTAAAAAAGAATTCCTTCAGGTTAAGAAATTTAACTCTTAAGAGTCCCTTGGACACCAAGGAGATCCAACCAGTCAATCCTAAAGGAAATCAGCCCTGAATATTCTTTGGAAGGACTGATGCTGAAGCTGAAACTCCAATCCTTTGGCCACCTGATGTGAAGAACTGACTCCTTGGAAAAGACCCTGATCCTGGGAAAGATTAAAGGCAGGAGGAGAAGGGGATGACAGAGGATGAGATGGTTGGATGGAATCACTGGCTCAATGGACATGAGTTTGAGTAAACTCTGGGATTGGTGATGGACAGGGAGGCCTGGCATACTGCAGTCCATGGGGTCACAAAGAGTTGGACACAACTGAGCAACTGAACTGAAGATATTTATTATGCCAAGGTGCCATATTTGTGGGTAGCATGTCCTAAACTCCATTAGGCCCAATGGACAGTAGTTGGGTCATATCCCAAAGGACTGTTGTCTCCACAGTGGGGCCTGTTCAAAACCTGGGCTAGCAGTGGTCAAGAGCTGTCTACCAAACTCTCCATGGTCCCGCCAACCCAGGCAGGACTGACGCCTTCCTGGGGTGCCCCAAGATATTGCATGACCCAAGATGACAGCACCGTGGGCTCTCCAAGTCTGCTCCTGGGCTCCTGCCAGGAGCAGAGGGCAACAGCAGAACCCTGGCGTTCCTTTCACAGATGTGACAGGGCAGAGAGCGAGGTTTGTTGGGGGCAGTTATGGGAAGGAGGAGACAAGGAGTGGGAGCATACAGGCAGCCAAGAAACCATCCTGGAGCTTCGGGGAGATAGAAATGAGACCACACATGAGCCAAGTCTCCCATCCCTGGGGCACCTGTACACAATTTCCCTTCCTTCTTCATGTACCAGATACAAATGGAAAGAAAAAAAAAATGAATTTCAAGATGCCAAGCATGGAGCAATAAACTCCAAATGTGGAACCCTTCTGATCATGGGACCTTCTGTGATACAGAGATCACACACGGACCCAGTTAGGCTGGCCCCACCATCAGCTGCCAACCTGTGAACTGGGACATTTTGGTCTAAGCCTTCCCAGAGTCCTAAGTAGAAAGCCACCCAGTCAACCCACAGAACCATAGGAAGTAACAAACAGTTGATGCTTTAAGAAACTGTTTTTGAGGTGGTATATTACACACACTTGATAACCTAAACAGCTGCCTTCGTCATCCTCGGCATTTATGGAGTCACTGAGAAATACAAGATGCAATTTCCACTCTCAAAAACCTAGTATAATTAGCTAGAAAAGGACACATAAAAGAATTATTGGATAATAATAGACAGCATATGATCAAGTAAGAAGGAGAAAATTGGAAAAAGTAAAGACAGTTCAGGACTTCCCTGGTGGTGAAGAATCAGCCTGCCAATGCAGGAGACAAGGATTTGATCCCTGGGTTGGAAAGACCCCCAGGGGAAGAAATGGCTACCCACTCCAGTATTCTTGCCTGGAAAATCCCATGGACAGAGGAACCTGGTGGGCTACAGTCCCAGAGGTTGCAAAGAGTCAGACGCGACTTAGTGACTAAACAACAGCAACAGTTTAAGTCAGGAAGTGCCTGGAGAAAGGTAAGTTAGTATATTCAGAGAAAGGCTGCCTCCTCAAACCCCTGAGCCAGACCTTGAAGCCTGTGTAGTATCTGGATGGTCGACTACAGGGGACCCTGCTTGACTGACTACTCCACTCACCAGAAGGCAACCTGAATACACATTTAAACACGTAAAATCCATTTCCTGGATTAGAAGCCTGAACAGTCCAGCTTCCCAGACCTCATCCTTAGCTCCTCCCTTCTCTCCGTCTCTTGACCAAAGCATGATTTTTTGCCTCTGGCTTTCAGTCTGATGCACAAATCAATTTCTGTCCGCCTCTGATCTTGTTTTAGCTTGCTGCTCACAAGTCTTTGTTTTCTCGACAGCTCAGAGACTTAAAACCTCTGCGATCCTCCCCTGCTGGAGCTATCCTACCTTTAGGACCCTATCTGGTATAAATAGTTCCTTCAGTGCATGCACAAATTTGAAGCTCATTAGTATATCAACTAAACTTGGAGGATTTACAAAAGCAACATTTCCCACATTTATTTGTCCGTGGAAACCTCTTTTCCCAGATCCTATTTCGGTTCTTCAGATTATTCAGGAAATGCTGCTTTAGACTAAATTTCTACAAGTTGACTTGTAGCATTTGTGTTTTTTAGCAAACTCCCCAGATGATTCAGATGTGCGCCAAAATCTGAGAAACACTGCTTTAGAAATAAGTGGAATTGAAGTTACAATAGTCCTTCAGTAACTTTTGATCAGTCTCACTCACTCATTCTTTAAGACTCAGATATAAAACCTCAAAACTCCATAACCTTTTATAACTACAACTGAATTTCTTTGATACTTGACAGCTAGTGTAATTTAAATCTGAGGCATATAATCTTCACTTAAACATTTTACATATTGGAGCTTTATTTCCTCTGCCTCTGCATGGCACTTGGATTCATGAAACATGAATTCTTTTAAGGCTATTTAACTAAGTAGCTTGACCTGTTTTTGTAATATGTTTTCTAACATTCAACACAAACAGCCCGATAGAGTAGATTTTGGAATGAGATGGGCCTGGGTTTTAAATCTTGGTTGCAGTACCTACTGACTATATGACATTGGGCAAATAATTTAAGATTTCTAGGCCTTAGGTTACCTGGATGAAAATAAAATTAATAATATCTACTTTGAACAAACTCCAGGAAATAATGAGGGACAGGGAGGCCTGGCATACTGCAGTCAATGGGGTTGCCAAGAGTACACAACTTAGTGACTCAACAACAACAAATCTACTTCACAGGCTAGTTATTAAAAGAAATTCAATTTATAGCTAATAAAAATACCAGTGCTTCAAGAAACACTGATTTGCTCTGTCTCCTCTCTTAGGTGCCTTGGTCCCATGAAGGGCAAAAGTGGCTCATAATATTGTTTTACCTCTCTACTACGGAGTCATATAAATAAATATGATTTCATGGGTTGAAACATGCTTTGAAAAAGTTAAAGCCATTTTATAAATGGAGGTAACAGTATTTTCTGCTGATGAGATCTGAAGCTTCTTGAGGGAGAATTATTTCCATTTTAAAATATATAACAGTTTGGTTTCAACTTGAAACCAAAAGAAAAACATTTAAATGGTGTATGTGTCTGTATATTCATTAAATATTTATTATTGATGGTGCTCAAGTTCTTAGCTCTAGACTAATACATTACTATACTGGTTTTGTGTATGTTTTCCACTTTTTATCTTTTGTATAAATTTTAAACAAATCTGTAAATACCCTTCCCCTGCCCCTACACACACAGGGGAAGTTTTTCACAGTCTCACTCCAGTTTTAATGGAGGTTAAGGTTTACATGTATATCTTATCTCACTTCTGGGTTTGTGCAAGGTTAGGGCAGTAAATATTGAAGGGAAATGGAAAATGAAACTCTTGGTTATGGTCAGTTTGTTTAATATAAATGACCCCCATGTATTTTTATTTGAATTTAAATCATACCAGCATGGGCTTAGCATTCATAAAGTCCATTTATAATTCTCACAGATTTCGTTAAGTGAATACAGAATCCCACAAAGACAAAATAATACTATTATTAAAATTGATAACCAAGGACTAAAAATTTCATTACCCCAATATATCACCTAATGTTGAAAAACGTAATGCAGGTTCTCTGAGTAAGATTGTATTGATTGAGTATATAATTTGGTCTATTAGTATGCTCCATTATTTTGAATTTGTTAAATCCTTGACTAAAAATCTCTGTGTTAGCAGTTCTTGGCCAAATTATAAAAATAACAGCTGCATTATCACCTCCTAGGGAGAAGGAGGTTTGTCACAATGAGTAATGTTCTTCCTACTGAGGCGCTATCAAGCACTCTTTACACATCCCTGGCATCGGGCACTGATTTGATTTTCCTTGAACAGACGATATATATTATCTTCAGCTTCTGCTGAGAAAAGGAATGTGGTCAGTGACTTCATTTATTAAGTTGAATTCAGGGTCTGTGTGCCCTGCCAATCTATTAACAGTTAAACATGTGGAGACATGCCTTACTCCAAGAATAGAGGCTCTAGTACTTTTCCATACTCAGTCTAATAAAAAAAATATGTATTATTTCTGTTTACAGGTGCAAGATCAGAGACAAGTCGGTGGGAGAGGCACACAGCTACAACTCTGTCTAGATTTCTCTCCTCTGAGGTGGGGGGAAGGACTGCGAGAACTCTTGCTCCTGGGTGGTTACCTGAAGTGGAGCTAGTGAAATCAAGCTGCTGGTGCACAAGGAACATCGTCTTTAATGGGACCTGCATGTCTGAGTGGGCAGGTCGAGTGATGCTGCCAGGAGCTAAATCAAGAGTGTCTTGGAATGGGGAGGCAGACACAGTTTGCATTTCACCTAGGGAATGCTCACTTTAGGGAGCTCTGCCAGGTGATCTCTCTGCATGATCACCCTCAAGGCCTCTTGGGAGAAAGGAACTCAAAAAACTTAAGACTGAGACTCAGGTCCTGGGACATCAGTACTAGAATTTTTTTTTTTTTTTTTTAATTCTGGTAAGCATACTTAACCTAAGATCTGCACCTTCAGATCTCAGGGCACAGATCTTTAAATGCACGATATAGTATTGCTAGTTATAGGCACAATGTTGTACAGCTAATCTCTAGAACTCACTCAGCTGATATAATTGAAACTTTATACCTATTAAAATGCAACTTCCCATTTTCTCCCCTCTGTCCCTAGCCATTGACAACCACCATTCTATCTCCTGTTTCTGTGAGTGTGAATATTTTAGATACCTCTTACCAATGGAATCATGCAGTATTTATATTTCTATGGCTAACTTTACTTCTCATAATGCCTACCAGGTCTGTATATGTTGTCATAAAGGTCAAGATTTTCTTCCTTTTTTTTTAGGCTGAATAATATCTGTGTTTGTATATAGCACATTTTATTTATCCAGTCAGGACTTCCCTCATAGCTCAGTTGGTAAGGAATCTGTCTGCAATGCAGGAAGACCCCGGTTTGATCCCTGGGTCGGGAAGATCCACTGGAGAAGGGATAGGCTACCCACTCTAGTATTCTTGGGCTTCCCTTGTGGCTCAGCTGGTAAAGAATCTGCCAGCAGTGTGGGAGACCTGGGTTCAACCCCTGGATTGGGAAGATTCCTGGGAGAAGGGAAAGGCTATCCACTCCAGTGTTCTGGCCTGGAGAATTCCATGGACTGTATAGTCTATGGGATTGCAAAGAGTTGGACATGACCAAGTGACTTAAAAATAAACTTATCCAATCATCTGTTGATGGGCATTTAGGTGGTCTCTCTATCGTGTTGCTGTTGTCAAGTCACTAAGTCATGTCCAAATCTTTGTGACCAGAGACTGCAGCATGCCAGGCTCCTCTGTCCCTCGGTATCTCCCAGAGTTTGCTGAAATTCATGTCCATTGAGTTAGTGATGCTATCTAACCATCTCATCCTCTGCCTCCCTCTTCTCCTTTTGCCTTCAATCTTTCCCAGCATCAAGATCTTTTCCTATGAGTTGGCTCTTTGCATCAGGTGGCCAAATTATTGGATTTCAGGTTTTCATGTTGCTGTTTTAGCCAATCTTTTGTTTCAACTGAAGAGCTTCCTTTAACATTTCTGGTAAAACAGATCTAGCGATGATGGATTTCCTTTTTCTCTTTTGCCATGGGAAGTCTTTATCTCTCATTTTTGAAGGCAAGTTTATTGCTATTCTTGGTTGATAGTTTTTTTTCTTTCAGCACTTTTCCTATATCATTCTACTCCCTTCTGTCATGCGAAGTTTCTTGTGAGAAACTAAAGATCCTGCATGCCACAATGCAGATCGAAGACCCCAAGTGCGTCAACTAAGACCAGGCACAGCCAAAAAAAAAAAAAAAAAGAAAAACAAAGATCCCAAAGGCAAAAGGTAGAAGTACTTGATTTCATGTTCCCACTTGGCATGCATGTGTGTTCAGTCACTAAATTGTGTCCAACTCTTTGCCACCCCATGGATTGTACCCCGCCAGGCTTCTCTGCCCATGGGATTTTCCAGGCTGGAAAGAATGCTGGAGTGGGTTGCCATTTCCTCCTCCAGGGGATCTTCCTGATCGAACCTGAGTCTCCTGCATCTCCAGCATTGGCAGGCAGATTCTTTACCACTGAGCCACCAGGGAAGCCCTTCCCACTTGAGAGCACAGTAGTGACCTCTGACTTATCCTCTGTCTAAGCTCTGATAGATCATGTCCTAAGTTGCTAAAAAAGGAAATGATAAGGAAGTTGAAATGCCAGGCTTTGTTTTATGATGTTAAATAAAAGAGAGTTAAAGATGAATATGGATGGAGAAGCTTCCTATATTACACTGGGATAAACAAATTTAACTCTGAGGCAATGAAATTAGATAAACTCCTCCTGTTGTTAGTGATGGAAGAAGCACCTGCCATATTAAAGAACAATGAAGAGGCAAGGCATTTGGAACTAGTGGAAAAAATGCAATGGCCACTGTGGGGAGCCTAGCAAGTGGAGGGCTTGGGTTTGCTGTCAAGTAACCCTGGGATAGTCAGATATCACCAGGCCATAGCCACACAATTAGTCTTCCCAGTTTTGTTGTCTTGAGAAAGTGAAAGTGTTAGTTGCTCAGTCATGTCTGACTCTTTGCAACCCCATGAACTGTAGCTCGCCAGGCTCCTTTGTCCATGGGACAGAGCCACCAGGGACCCACGTTTTGTAACTGCTCTATTGGGTACCCTGATCTTGATTCCCCTTCTCCTCCCACTGTCTCCAACATTGGTGTGGCCCAGGAGCTAAGACCACTGTGTGTGACCCCACGTGAGCCCCTTTGGGGAAGCAGGGCCAGAAATTCATTCAGCAAGAGAGCTGACCAAAATTGGAGTTTCTCCCCTACAGAACTCTAACAAACACATTTTCACGCTGCTTCAGGCCAACTTCTGTCATAGATCCATGGCCACAGCTACAAGCCCAGCCAAGGCAGTACTCCAAAGCCGTCCACACTGCTTACCAAAGGCTGTCAAATGAGAAAACAACGATCGAAGGCTTTACAAGTTTTTGCTGAAAGCCCTGTCCATAATGATATTTATTCTCTAAACCCTAGAGCACAAATAAAACCTATCAGATATAACTTGACCTTTAATCATATTCTATCTAGTAGATAAAACAGCACAATAGCTGGCATTGGAGTCAGAACTGGACCTGAATTTTATTTATATCAATGTGTGTGTGACCTTGAATGAGTTTCTCGAACTTTGTATCTCTGGGCAATAAGCACATTATAAGGGAAGGTACACATATAGTGAAATACTGTATATTAAGAATTTAGCTGAATGTCTAGCATATGGTAGAAACTTAAACATTATTAACTATCATCATTACTATTAATATTTGTTCCTGTTTCCCCCACTTAGATTATGAATGCTTAGAAGTCAGGGTCATGTTAAACAGTTTTTTAATGACCATCAGAGCATCAGAAATAGCACTACTGTGCTGCCAAATGGGAACATAAAATCAAGTATGTCTACATTTTGGAGGATATTTTTAAAGGTCACACTCCACCTGGAAGTGGCAATATTGATCTCATGGACAGTCCTTTATTTCTGCTTTCAGTCCATTGCCTCCTGCTTCCCCGGGACATTGATCCATCAGTGTTCTACCCTATCCCTCTCAACTACTGAAACTCAGTCTCTGCAAGCCCCTCCCCTTCCATTTAGAATGGACTCATCTCTCCTCTGTATCAAAAGTGTCATCCATAGTCCTTTTCCCAGGCACCGTTCCATTTCCCTCTTTACTTGTGTCCTCGTATGTAATGGAAGATTGTTCCACAGGTATTGCTATCATTTTTGCCCCATTCAATCACTTTTTAATTCTGTTACATAAAAGTTGCCCTATCCCCATACTGAAAATACTTGTTCATCTTTTACAAGTAACCTCTGACTTACCCAATTCAAAATCTTCTTTCCAATTTTCTTTCTCTATGAACTCAATGTGTGATACTGTTGACTTTTATTTCTGTCTTTTGATTTTCATCTTGTTTTGTTTCTACGCCAAAGTATTCTCTATATCCTTCTTGAGTTTCATGAACTATTTCTTCCAGGGTCACATACCTAATAAACAGTAAATAATTCTTTCCTCAGAAAACCTGTTTTCTCTAAACATTTGTCTAATTCTACAGTTTATTTTACATCAATGCATATAATTCTATTATAAAATCAGTGTTTCACTCCTTACTTGCGGTTGTAATTGCAGTTATCAGTATTCTGGCATATTGTGCTAACTTGGTACCAAAATATTAATAGTTTGGTTGTTTTTATGCCATTATTTTTGCATTTTAAAAATCTGAGTTATTTATGCTTTAAAATATGCTCATAGAGCTATATGCTGCGTTACATTTTGAATTAAAGAGGAACTGATTTTAAAAGCATCCTGACATCACTGATTATGCTTGAAACTGGTTTAAGCTATTTCATTATTTTTATTTGAGTTTCTCAGGTTATTTGTAAAGTTTGACATCTTTTCTTATGTATTTTGGTCACTTCAGTTTTACCCACAATCAGGACACAACCAGTCTATATCCAGAGGTCCCTCATGAACTTATCTTAAAATGGGTAGATATGAAGTTATACCAAAGTAGAAGGTAGAGGGAGAAAATAGAGAAAAAAAAGAAGCCCAATTCTTCTCCTGGATTCTGATCATGTTATGTCCCCAGTACATGAATCTCTCCATTCCGTAAAACCTTGGCCACTTGCAATATTAAAGACATTCATTTCACAATTGGATTTTAATGATATCCCCCAAATAAAAGTAAGTGCAATGTCCTCTCTAGTCCCATCCTCAAGTTCTGGGCACAGAGCAGCTACTTCTGCTGTAATATGAGGACATGTCTGCAGCTCCACACTGTTTTTCTTTTCCCTCCATAGTGATATCCATTCTCGAAGGGCTTCTCTAGTCCTCTCTTACATTCATTTATTTTAAACAGGATATTCTTTCCCAATCAAGCTACCTACTATAAATCAGACTAGAAGGAACAAGACCTTAGCCTTGGGTCTGGTCCTTAGACCTCTTTCTTCAGGATCAGAGAACAAGTGTTGAAGATACCTGCCTTGTGAAAGTAAGTTTCACAAGCTTACCATAGACCTACTGCATTATCCACGGTTGAAGTGTGTGCAATTCCTTTCTCAGTTTTAGCTCTTGTTCTCCAATGGCTCCCTGAGCTTTGCGGTGAAGACTTGTTACTTATTTTGGTGTTCTGAGGTCCATCAGGTGCTCTGTTGATTTCTTATGTTTTCTTCTGTGCAGATGCTGGTATCATACAAGTAAGTAGCTGTCAGTGGTTGGTCCCCACCTGCTCGGCTTTCTGGGTTCATGAGTACACTTCATCATCTGGATTTTTGTAGATATTGGCTATAGATTTTGGGTTTTGTTATCCTAGCTCTCTATATTTATGTGGAGATTTGAGGAGATTTAAAAACCATGCTTGGATAAGGCAATGGCACCCCACTCCAGTACTCTTGCCTGGAAAATCCCATGGACGGAGGAGACTGGTAGCCTGCAGTCCACGAGGTCACTAAGAGTCAGACACAACTGAGCGACTTCACTTTCACTTTTCAGTTTCATGCATTGGAGAAGGAAATGGCAACCCACTCCAGTGTTCTTGCCTGGAGAATCCCAGGGACGGGGGATGCTGGTGGGCTGCCGTCTATGGGGTCGCATACAGTCAGACAACTGAAGCGACTTAACAGCAGCAGCAGCAAAAACCGTGCTAATGCTGCCATCTTTTCTAAGATTCAAAAGAATTTTAAACCATATAAACATAGCACCTCTTAAAAATTTATGTTAAGCTACTTATAAACAAGATAAAGGAGTCTTCTATCCTTGAATATACACAAATTCTATCTTGTTACCTTATTTTATTTTCTTCATAGTCTATCAGTGCCTAAAATTAGAATTTTTCTTCATCTTTTCTTTTCCTATTAATTTCATGATTATAGGAGATTTTTCTCAGAAGACATTTACTTAACTACACATGTAATATACTATATTTTCAGTAGACTAACTGGTAGAAACTACCCCATCCAAGTAACCAAGTATTAGGACAATGGATATATCATATAGATCCTAGTATTGTATATCAATGATACTGTATCATTTCTGTATAATTCCTCCCAAAACATGCTGAATTTAAATTAGATGACATCAAACAAATCCAAATAAAGGGTCATTCTATAAACGAACTGGCTGAAACTCCAAAAATGTTTAAATGTCATGAAAGATAGAGAAACTGACCTAGATTAAAGGAAACTAAAACACCAGGATTAAAAGATTCAGTGTGTGATGAGGAAATAGGCCAGAAAACAGAATATTTTAATTTTGTAATAATGGACACCAGTGAGACAAATGGAGAAATCGGAATCAGATCAGTAGATTATATAATAGCACTCTATCAATTGCAATGATTTGATTTTGATAATTGTGCTGTGGGTGTGTAAGGAAAGGTCCATAATTTTAGGAAGTGCACACTGAAGTATTAAAAATAAATTGATGTTATGGCTGTAAATTACAGTTGCTATTCACAGTAGTTATGTTCTATAAAGTTTTTATAAACACTGAATTGGTAAATACTTAGCATTGCTCCTAGAGATATTAATGGGTTATGTTCCTACAAGCCTCTGATTACAACATTTCCATCAACTGGCCAGCATATGATCTGGTTTTAAGTCAGTTTCTGTTTAAAGATTATTTAATATATATAGTATATACTATGGGCTTCCCTGGTGGTTCAGTGGTGAAGAATCTGCCTACCAATACAGGAGATACGGGTTCAATCCCTGGGTTGGGAAGATCTCCTGGAGAAGAAAATGGCAATCCATTCTGGTATTCTTGCCTGGAAAATCCCATAGACAGAGGTGCCTGGCAGGACAGTTCATGGTGTCCCAAAGAGTTGGACATGACTGAGCTACTGAGCAAGCATGCACACACACATGTATATACTATGTATGTTATATAATATATTATAAATATATTATATATATAATGTAAGATACATATGGTATACTATATAACATATGTATGATACTATATAGTATATAACATATGTTAAACATATAATAATATCTATATATTTTTATTGACCCATTAGCATTGAACAATGCCAATAGCTCTATACCTCATGCCTGAATAAATTTTACCTAGCAAAAGTATTTTCTCCCTAAAACATAAATATTTATGTTTATGTTTTATAAACATAAACACACATATATATGCATTATCACTCTACCTCTCTATATGTTACTATACATTATACTTATATAGATGTATTTTATTTATTTCAATAAATACTTGTATAAAATAAGTTCATATAAAGTATGTGTAATATTGTGTATAAATATATCTATACAGAGTGAGAAAGAGAGAGTGATGATCCACATAAGATAAATATTAACATTTTAGTACTCTGGTTGAAAGTATACAAGAGAATTCTTTATACTAACTTTCCAACTTTCCTATAATTCTGAAATTATTTGAAAATTAACCATTCTTTAATTGAAATTTTATTCCTCTTGCTTGTCCATATAACCCAAGCATCTAGTAGAGGACTTGATGTATGCTCAATAAATACTTCTTTTAAGAAAAAGAATATCAAGCAAGTCAGGTTAGGAAAGCTATAAAGTTAGGAATACTCTCCATGAAGATGATGGGAGTACATGGGAATCAGTGATCTCTGTACATGAGGACAAGTGTAGAGAAAGGCTGATTTAGCATTGTTGTTTTCATCATTGATTAGAAAAATGTTATATTCTCCGTCCTCTCATCTTCTTCTACAGAGATAAATTATGATTAGTACACTCTTTCTAGAGAATCCCATGGACAGAGGAGCCTGGCGGGCTGCAGTCCATAGGGTCGCACAGAGCTGGACATGACTGAAGCGACTAAGCAGCAGCAGCAGCAGAAACAGATTAATTTTAGTAATAGTCATGTGTATCAATTATTGCTATGACCTGCACTTCCTTGAAATTGCAACTTTTTCAATTATTTATTACATGTTGCGGCATCCACATGACCTTTGTTTGATCTCAGATACAACTTGTGATAACTCCAGGTCTGAGATGAACTTGGCTCAGGGTGTTACTTATTCAATGCATGTCATTTAGTATTCTGCCCATCTAAGCCTCTTATTTTAGAATCAACCATATGGAATTTTGATGCCAAGGCTTATCTTAATTCTGAGGTATCTGATAGCATGGTAATTACTACAAAGCCATCAAGTACTAGCAAACAATTTGCATCTCCTTAGGGACTAATTTTCCTACAGGACAAATAGCAGTTGTCAAAGGACTAAGAATAATTTTGTTTACAAGCACAGATTTAGAAGCCACTAAACAAGTATGAACATACACTGGAGATGTGACTTTCACTCTTAAGTATATGACTTTAAATCATTAAGTTTTAAATGCTCGTAATGAAAAACAACAGCATTTCAGCTCTTCTGATGAGCAGAAGGAAATCAGGCCTCTGTGATTCTTCTTGACCCATTAATGGGAATGCATTTTTAAGAACTCTTATTTGTTCTCACCAACTTGGTTATAAAAGCACTCAAGACTAGGAAGGGAACACTTTCTTCCTTGAATTAATTCATTTTAGTTCAAACAAATTCTGTAACCATGAATCAATCACTTTTTTGTTCAAGTCTCCATGCATACAGGCTTAAAAATATTCTTCTTGCTTTCAAAATACCTTGATTGTCACTGCCTCTGATGCAGCCTTAGTCTGAAGCAGCTATGTGTGCCCCTTTGAACTGCTAATATTTACTCAACTGCCTGGTTGCTCTTTCTCAAGTGAGATACTTTAGATTTTTTAAAAAATTCAATTTATTGCTTGAAAATCACAATTTATTCCATCCCAAACACCAACATTATTGTTCTGTTTGACTGTGTAGAAATAATTTTTGCTATAATAAACACTATGTTTGTCCATTAATAAATTACCCTACTGGAAAGCGCATAAAAGATTTATCTCATCAGAGACTGTTATATTGCTGAAGCTGCACACTCATTGTATAATTTCTTACCCTAGAATTGCTTTCAAAAATAAAATAAATTAGTATTTAAATTATGCATGGCAAACAATGTTTTGATGTTTCAAATTGTAGCAAGCCCTAATGTTCGTAAGATTATTAAGTAAAAATTTTAAAGTTAGTCTAGGTACCTGCTAGTCATTGAGTTTTTTAATTGACCACTTTTTTTCTTTTGGCTTACAACATTAATTAAACACCCTCATGCTGAGAGGTTTTTGCCTCCCTCAGTGACTTTTCCTGGAATTGATGTGTTTTGACAGACAGGGGCTATATTGCAGTAGTTATAGAAGTAAGGTTGAATTAGCTATGTTCATATTCCCTGAAAATTTTCAATATCTATATGCTATCTGAGCTTACGTGATGGCTGTCAAAAAGATTGTTGCCTAAGACAAAGAATTGCCTTATCATTAGAGCCGATATCTTGCTAACTCATCTGTTTTATAAATAGCGTCAAGCTATATCTAATGAAGTGAAAGTATCATATTTTAGAGCTCCAATGCTAGTAGCAAATGATCACGCAGAATAAGGGTTTGTAAACACAGTATCAAACAGAGATGTGGTAGTTATCAGATATGTGAATAATTTTAAGTATTAAGAATCTGCATGAGAGCAGTAATTTTCTAAAATAAGTGATCATACTTTTTTGTTTTGTTAACACATTTTTGTAATAAAGCAAATATTTATAATAAGATTAAGACTGGACTTTAAAGTAACGAAACCTTCTTGGCAAGGTAGCAAGTTTATCTAGTTTCATGATTGCTGTGGTTATCAACTGCAGCAGAATCTCCATCAACTGTGAAAATATCTCCAAAAGAATGAATGTGTCATGACACTATCCATTCATTTACTGTATTAAGACCTAGTTAAGGCAAATGCCAACATTTTTCCTCACTATCTCTAATTTGTCAGTGTGAAGAGAAATGTTTTTATTCAGTATGAATTAGGTTTCTGGAGCTTTATGGTACATAAAATTGTATGTATCCTTTTCCTTATCCTTTACTGTTTGATCCCAAATCTCCAGATATTGATTGCACTGCCTCATAAATCATTCTCCCTAAGATTTGGGCCCTGCTACTAAAATTGCTATTCGCCACGTCATCTTAATGGTAAGAACTTAATGGTAAGAACAAACTGATATAGTTTCAATTATCTGTAAAAACATCTTGAGCAAAACCACACGGGAATGTGCTAATTTGAATATTCATACTTGGTGTCTGATTTTAAAACTATTTGTTTATATATTTTTGTAGGTGGAAAGCATTCTCTCAAAGGTATTATTTTCAGATAATTACAAAATTCAAGGATTTTAAAGGAAAATAGAAAAGCCATTAATTAAGTAGCTCCCATGGAAACCAGCAAAAAACATTAACCAGAAGAGAGCAGGGTAGCTCAGATAGGACTGGATATACCAAGCTAAAGCTCCACTCTTGCCTTTGAACGAGTATATTTTGCTGCATACTTAGCTATATAACACATAGTTTGAATTTGCTTAAAATGGTCTACTGTATCATTTAAAGGGATGTGGAAGTTGTTCAAGTGTAAAGTTTGTTTTTCCTGACATAGATATTAAAAATAGGTAAAAAAAAAAGTGATGGGATAGAAGGCTGTGTTTTCTAAAACATGGCAGTTATTTTGCTGGGAAGAAAATATGAGGTCAAAGAACACTGTGTCTACTCTTCCTATTTAATAAACGTAAGTCTTCTCTGAATGGCCGCCAGGGCAGTGTACTGAAATGTTGGCCAGTCTAAGTGTAAAGAAGTTCCCGTCCCATGAATTATTTCTGCATCGCTTCAAAATATTGATGTTTCTGCAGTCTTTTTCTTTGAGTTCCAAGGGTGACAAGAAGAACTCATTCACATGATTTCTTGAGCATTGGTAGGATGCCGCAGAATGTAGTCAGTAATTGTCTTTGGCACGTGAACATCCAAGGTGACTCCGGATATAACAGCCCAAAGAGCCATGCAGTCTCTGGTATCCTCACTGAACCTTTCTCCATAGCCCCCCTTTTTTAATGGGGAGATTTCCCTCTCCTCCACTTTCTTCCTTTTTATTCCTTTCCTTCCTCTCTTCCTCTTTCCTTCCTTCCTTCCTCTTGCTCGTATTGAAAATATGGGAATAAATTATGTTATTGGCTTTACAACTCTTTATAATAGAAGGGAAAAGGGTGACTACCAGCTAGTCTCTTCTTTCACTTGCATCCCAGGTGGGCACTGAGGGAGAGAAGGGCCTTACCTGGCTGGTGCCAGCTTTCCTGAGTGTGGGTATAGCTCCTTGGTGTTGCACACCCACAGCTGTAAGATGTGACCCTGTGTGGAGCAGGCCTGGTTTCAAGATGAATCCAAGAGGGATGCAGAGGAGAGTTTTCTTCCTGTTGAAGTTTTAAAGTCAAATCTCCAGATGGCAAAGGGAAGAATTAGGCAGATGAATAATAACAATAAATGTTTATGGCTGTGCTAATAAAGCTGCATTCTGTTGGTATGTATCAATACTTTATGCACCAGGAGAGTGGAGCTAAAATTCTAGGAATTCAAGAACAAAAATAGAACTTCTCTCACTTGCTGACTAGCATTTGAAGATAGAACTTTTAATTCTGCAGTTGAGGCTAAAAGGCATGACTGACAGATACTACTGGGAAGGAAAACATGTGGCTATTACAAATTATTCATGTCTGATCCTTTCTTAATGGCAAATTTTGAGATTACAAGAATAGTTGGTTTGGGGACAGGGATTCACAAAAAAGAAGGAAAGCCTAAAAAGTAATGTCAGAGAGCTTGGTAGGTTGATGGGAATTCTCTTAGAAATTTAGCCTGTGAATAAATGAAGATTTTAAAAAATCAAATATATATGACTTTCCATGCAGTAAAGCATTATCACTCTAGTGTTTTAGTAGGACATGGTTAAGAGAGAGATGATTTATGAGGAATAACCACCTATTAAAATAGTAATGGCAGTGGAATTGCCATTATTAAAATGTACTCTAAAGCTGCCAATTAAAAATGGTTACTGTTAACACTGATTCTAGAATCGACAGACAGAGAAGTGGAAGTAAATAATAGTTTAGAAACAGCCCTTAGTATATATAAAAATGTACTACGTGAGGAATGAGCAATTAAATATCCAAAGGAAATGATTAGCTTATACCTAGTCCTGAGATAGTTAATATATGAGAAATAATTTGAGGAAAGCTCTTGTTACAAAACATAGGTGAAACATAACCAACATCCTCTCAAATGCATAGTCGAGTTCCCAAGTAGGTGAGGGAAATCTCTAGATGTCCAAAATAAAGCCAAAGCTAACAAAGGAAGGACGAGACAGGATTCATTGCAGGTATTCTGCTTGAAATTTTCCTTCTTTTTTTCCCCCTTAATTAGACTTCTTCTCAACCTTGAATCTTCAGTTTTAAGGAAACATTCCTCCTTTACTCTATTTACCTGTATCTTAGCTCTTAAAGTTTCATTGAAATGATCTTTTTATACATATTTGTCAGTCACTAGACAGTAAGGTCCTCAAGGATCCTACTTTTTAAAAATCCTTGCATTCCTAGAAGTTCACAGAAGATATGAATAGAGCAGGTGTGCAAGACATGTTTGCCAAAGTACAGATAAGTTTCAAAATACAAGTAGAAATCTTAGAGCTGATAAATGTCTCTATCTGGTGTGCTTCAGTTGGACACTCTTAGCTCCTCTATATTTATGGTTGGTGTTCTAAGCATTTTTTTTGGCTGCTCAATTTTTTCACTTATTTACTTTTTTCAACTTTATTGATATATAATTGAATAGAGCACTGTATATGTTCAAGGTGTAAAGCATAATGATTTGACTTACATATTTTATGAAATGATTATCATAATAAGTTTAACATTCATCGTCATATATAGACAAAAAATATCTTTTCCTTGTGATGAGAACTCTTAAGATCTATTCTCTTAACAACTTTCAAATATATCATCAGCAGTGTTGAATTGTACATTATCTCCTGTACTTATTTACCTTAGAGCTGGAAGCTCTTACCTTTTCACCACCTTTATCCAATTCCCCCTTCTTGTCCTTCTGCCCTCAGGTAACTGCAAATGATTTCTTTTTCTAGGAAATCTTTTCTTAGGTGGCTTTATAGCTCTGAAAAGTCTTTCTTTGATGGATCCAGTCTGCTTTCCTCAGCTTCTTCTTTTTTTTTTTTAATTTAATTTAATTTTATTTTTTTTGAAGATTTTAAATTTTATTTTATTTTTAAACTTTACATAATCTGCCACAGGTATACATGTGTTCCCCATCCTGAACCCTCCTCCCTCCTCCCTTCCCATTCCATCCCTCTGGGTCGTCCCAGTGCACCAGCCCCAAGCATCCAGTATCGTGCATCGAACCTGGACTGGCAACTCATTTCATACATGATATTTTACATGTTTCAATGCCATTCTCCCAAATCTTCCCACCCTCTCCCTCTCCCACAGAGTCCATAAGACTGTTCTATACATCAGTGTCTCTTTTGCTGTCTCGTACACAGGGTTATTTTTACCATCTTTCTAAATTCCATATATATGCGTTAGTATACTGTATTGGTGTTTTCCTTTCTGGCTTACTTCACTCTGTATAATAGGCTCCAGTTTCATCCACCTCATTAGAACTGACTCAAATGTATTCTTTTTAATGGCTGAATAATACTCCATTGTGTATATGTACCATAGCTTTCTTATCCATTCATCTGCTGATGGACATCTAGGTTGCTTCCATGTCCTGGCTATTATAAACAGTGCTGTGATAAACATTGGGGTACACGTGTCTCTTTCCCTTCTGATTTCTGATTTCCTCAGCTTCTAACATGGGTCCCAGTCCTACCTTCTGGAGCCATGGACGTGGTCTCTCTTCTATGGAATAATGCTTCTGTTAGGAAAAGTTGGTCCCCACTTGGTCTCCTCATAGCAGGTTCAGTGTGCTTCACTTGTGCATTTCTTCTTGACATCCTTTCTCACCTTTCCACACCCACGTCATCGTCTCTGTTGGTCAGCGTTGCATATAGGCTGCCGTAACAGAAAGCATGACAAAAGCGGCATACACAAAATAGCTGCTTATTTTTCTGTCACATGGAAAACTCAGAAAGTGGCAGCCCCGGCGGTGCCGTCAGAGGCCCAGGCTTCTCTAGTCATCCTTAGCTCGTGGACTTTGTCCTCATGCTTGATGCTGTCACGTGATTACTTCATGGCTGCTCCACCTTCAGGACGGCATCTCCATTCCAAACCAGGAGAGAAGGGTCGGGGGAAGTAAAAGGAATGTGGCTGCGGGATGTGTGCTCTTAACAGGCCTTTCTCAGGAGGCTCATAGTCTCACAGAAGTCTGATTGACAGTAACTGTATCACATAGTTGCAAGGGATGCTGGGAAGAATAATAATTCAGCTGGGCACATTTTCTCCTGACTGAGTCTTGAGACAGGCGTTAAATACTCATTCTGGAGAGATTTTTTTTTTCCCCATACTTGTTTTTTAAATGTATAATTGCCTTTTTATTCCATTAATAGTTATGTTAAAAAAATAGATAAGACTGAATAATTTGAGCTCTTCCTTCTTCTGGACCATGTGATCTGATTGCCTTCAGATGTGATGGTGATATGTCCCACTTTCTAGGACTTTGAATTTCAAATCACGTATCTTGTGCTTGCTCAAAGTATTCTCGGACTTGTCAGTCCATGTATCCTGATTTCTGTTCTAGAAAATGTAGTTGGTAGACCTCTGATTACATCCTTACTCTATTGTGGGAGATGCTCTGATGGTTCTTCAGCTCTTTCTTATCAAGGGAGATATCAGATCTTCAAGGAGAATTATGGAGTCAGAGAACACCATGCTTGCCATTCTATTTAATGACAATGAGAAATTCCAGTAATGAAAGGGGTAAGCAATAGCACAGTCTGTAAGCTTGTATTTTTAGCCTGTGTACAAGAAGCTCACAACCTTAATTTTCACAGCAACATAAATATTATGACTATAATTAACCATGAATATTTGATGAAGTTGGAGAGCATTATCTACACTTGCTTAATATCACTGGGTGTCATTCTAAATTTTGGATGCTTTTTAAGTATGGAAATGTTCTCTGTGTGCTGCCAAATTTCTAAACAAATGCCTGGTGGAAAATTACACCTTAGCCAAAACAATAACCCAAGTAAATAGGTAATAATGGGTATGTATTTTGCACATTTAGTTCAACACACAGCATTAAAATGTCCCAGGACATTAAAGGCTGATTTTTTATAAAGATGATTAAAATAAGCGTAATAGCCATGCTTAACTGAGAGATTGATGCATTGTAGAGAAGTACAATTTTTTTTGCATGTGAAAAAGAGAGTGGTGCCTTGTTAAAATGCCAGGGATTCTTAAGTTGGTAAAGGGTGTTTAGTCATTCAGTTGTGTCCGACTCTTTGCGACCCCATGGACTATAGCCCAGCGGGCTCCTCTGATAATACAAATATTGACTCCTGTATATATTAAGAGTATGTTTTTTTCCTATGTGTGTTAGTTGCTCCGTCATGTCCAACTCTGAAACTCCATGGACTGTAGCCAGTCAGGGTCCTCTGTCCTTGGAATTCCCCAGGCAAAAATACTGGAGTGGGTACCATTCCCTTCTCCAGGGGATCTTCCCAGGGATTGAACCCTGGTCTCCTGCATTGTAGGCAGATTCTTTACCATCTGAGCCACCTGGGGCATCTTTGACAGGCACCAATTTGCAGGTGGCATTAGAGTGTTTAAAGGTGATCTAGGGATCCAAACTCTGGTAATCCACTATGTCTCTAAGGCAACTTACAGCCAAAAGGCCTTTTTCAGGAAAAAAAAAAAAAAAAGTGTTTACTAGATTTTTTTTCTAATTTTGCCTGTTTAAAAATTAGAAAAACATTTTCTTCAAAATGTGAATTTTCTTTATTTTACAGTAAAACTGTAAATTGCAATGAAGAGGATCTCTGACATCATGTATTTAAAATATTAAGGCAAATATAGCCAGGTGCACTATAGCAGGTTCTCTTAGTCCTCAGAGGCGATTTCCCTCATGGTATAAGTCAGTAATTTAGACTCTTAAGCCTGTGGGGTAGCACTTGGCACTTCTGGGGTCATCAGCACTGAAGACTGGCAGGCATTGGTAGACATGGCAGATTCATGATGGCTGTAGGTTCTTTGCTACTTGTCCCATTGAGAGGAGGAGTCTAACAGCCTCCATCAGAATACACACTAACCTTTGACTTGCTTGACTGATACACATGGAGGAGGTGATACTACATTGGTTCTGAGGTTAGCATTTTCCAGAAAAAAAAAAATAAGGAAAATAAAAAGGTTTTGTGATTTCAAATGCAGTGTGGCTGAGTACTTTCTCAGCTATATCCTGTGTAGCCTGCATTCACTAAAACTCCCCAGTTTCCCTAATGTAACACATTATTGACCAGAGGTGTATTAATACATCTTTTGTTACTCAAACATTATTGACCAGAAATGTACCAATACTGTTTTAGAGAGTGATACAAGTAATATCACTGTATGAAGTTGTTACAGCTTAAAATTGATCAAGGTTCATTATACAGCTAATAATTGTCATTATTCTTTACATTTACATTGCCCTTATCATTTATCATTTACATTTTGCTCCATTATATTTTTGTTCCAAACTTGTGTATATTATAAACATAAAATTTTCAAAAAATTTTCAAACATCGCAGAATTTTCAATGAAGAAGACTTTTTTTGGTGAACTTTATGTAGATTCTTTCTCTCATTGTCTGAGCATCATACATACTAGTGTCTCAGAAAATGATAGTCCTTTAGAATGTAGTTCTGACTCAGAAGATGTGAATATTAGGCTAACAAAAAGATAAAAGTGTTGGTTCTGACACGGAGAGTGAAAATGAAACTCTTGGTGCTGGGGAATGAGCTGTTCCTTCTACAGAAGAGTGGACTGAAGACAGCATTTCATGAAAATCAAAAGACTTTACAGGTGGGTCAGGTGTAACTATTGAATATAATAACCTGGAAAGTCTTAGTGAAACAACAGGATTAATTTTTGGCTAGCCAAAATAAAAATTACTGGCCACAGGCATTCATTTCTGCAAAAATCCCCTGGTTAATAATGAGGTAGCAGTGTAAGGAATGACTTAAATAAGTATTAACTAAACTCTAACTAAACTCAGGACTTCTAGCTTGGAAACCAAGCAAGGGTTCTTTGGCAGTTTGGACTTTAACCATACCTCTCAGCTTTAAGGGTTGATTCTGATGGAGCCGATACTACACAGTCCTAAGTCAGTGACTGCGGAGTGCGTTCCAGTGTCTGTAGTTTGTGGTATGGTGCGGTATGTGTGTGTGTCTGAGAGGGAAGGAGAGCAGTGCTGCAATGTGCTTGGCTTGTCCCCAGGCCCCTGCTCTCTGCCCTCTTTCCATGCCCTTTTCGTGCTGAGACCCAAGAGCAGGGTGGTAGCCTAGGGTTCAGCAGTCAAAATGGGAGAGAGTCAGGGCCCCCAACACGGCTTGAGGAAAGATGAGAGATATGGAGAGAACGAAACACAAGGACAGAATGTTTTCCTGTGTTTCCCTACACTTTGTAAAAACAATGACTACTGACTAAAAACAGAATTCCAACTGAGCTGTTTCAAATCCTAAAAGATGATGCTGTTAAAGTGCTGCATGCACTATGTCAGCAAATTTGGAAAACTCAGCAGTGGCCACAGGACCAGAAAGGTCTGTTTTCATTCTAATCCCAAAGAAGGGCAGTGCCAAAGGATGTTCAAACTACCATACAACTATGCTCATTTCACACGCTAGTAAGGTTATGCTTAAAATCTCTCAAGCCTAGACTTCAACAGTACATAAACCAAGAACTTCCAGATGTACAAACTGGGTTTAGAACAGGCAGAGGAACAAGAGATCAAATTGCCAACATTTGTTGGATCATGGAGAAGGCAAGGGAGTTCCAGAAAAACATCTACTTTGGCTTCATTGACTACACTAAAACCTTTGATTGTGTGAGTCACAATAGACAGTGGAAAATTCTTAGCGATGGGAGTACCAGACCACCTTCCTTGTCTCCTGAGAAACCTGAATGTGGGCCAAGAAGCAACAGTTAGAACCAGACATGGAACAACTGGTTCAAAATTGGGAAAGGAGTACATCAAAGCTGTATATTGTTACCTGGCTTATTTAACTTACATGCAGAGTACATCATGCAAAATGCAGAGCTGGATCAATCACAAGCTGGAATAAAGATTGCCAGAAGAAATATCAACAACCTCAGATATGCAGATGATACCACTCTAATGGCAGTGAAGAAGAACAAAAGAGCCTTTTGATGAGGGTAAAGGAGAAGAGTGAAAAGGCTGGGTTGAAAAAACTAAGATCATGACATCCAGTCCCATCACCAAATGGCAAATAGAAGGGGGAAAAATGGAAACAGTTGCAGATTTTTGTTTTTTGGGCTCCAAAATCACTGCAGGTAGTGACTGCAGCCATGAAATTAAAAGATGCTTGCTCCTTGGAAGGAAAGCTATGGCAAACCTAAGCAGCATATTAAAAAGCAGAGACATCATTGGAAAGGACCCTGATGCTGGAAAAGATTGAGGGCAGGAGGAGAAAGGGAAGGCAGAGGATGAGATAACTAGATAGCATCACCGACTCAATGGGCATGAATTTGAGCAAACTCCGGGAGATGGCGGAGGACGAAGAGACTGGCAGTCCATGAAGTTGCAAAGAGTGGGCCTGGACTTAGCCACTGAGCAACAACAACAACTGACTAATAAAAAGTGCCTTAACAGCACACTTAGCACAATAAAACACAAATCTCTGGCTCCAGTTTTCTTTCATTCAGCCTCTGTCAGCAAAATTGTTTTGGGTTGAAGGTGCACATGAGAAATAGTCCAACTGAATGATCTGCCTGCCTTGAGCCCTTTCAGGACTCCCTGGCCATCCAAATGTATTTCTGATGTTTCCCAGGAGGCCAATGATTTACACAACACATCCTTCCCCAGACCCCAAAGCCAAACACTGACATATTCCAGCACTCATTTCACAATGCCTTCAATCCAGGAAGTTTTCTTTGTGCACTGAACTTGAAGAATCTCTCCAAGTGCCCTCAGATAAATCTGGGCTCCTTAGTACTCTTGGTTTGAGATGTGTGCTATGGAACGGAAGTGTTTTGCTAATGCTTAGCACGACACAAAGCTGTTTCTGCAATTTCCCGTCATACATTCCTCCTGTCTTGAGCTCAGCATCTCTGCGCTGTGGGGAGAGGTACCCACAAGCACAGATGGAGCGGGAACCGAGGGAAATTTCTCTGGGGCTCAAAACTCATTCTGCCATATGCTCGCCTCTCTCCTTCTGAAATCTGTCAGCCACACTGGCCACTGGCTGGCACAGAGTGACGAAGACAGAAAGGCTTTAATCACTGGGCGGGCTTCCATGTCTAGCGGTCTCAATAACTTCTTTCCCTGAAAAAGACAAGTGCCAATTAGTTATTTATTAGGGGGGGGGGAGTGTATTTCTCTCTACTGTAAATTAATTTTTCCAGGAATTCTGTGTGATCCCAGAAAAGCACCATAAATTAGCCTGTTTTATGTAATAGAGAAATGACTTTAAAATCCCTGACAGATTAAGATATAGTTTTATTACCTGTCAGTCTTCCTTTCCTTGAATGTCTCAGTGAGCATAACATTCTTTATGCATCCCTGCACAACTCAAATTACAGGCTTGCTTATTTTTTATTTTAAACATAAATAAAATTTATTATCACCAGAGCAGTCATGAGTCTCAGCTTTTTATACTATCAGACCTGTAGAGTGTGAAAGAAATTTTATTCTTATGCCTCTGGTAGCTTTACAAAATGTTCAAGCCCATCTTCAGTTTTTGTTCCTTCTTTATTTCCTCCTATTTTTTTCCCAGTTTGTGTTAAAATACAATAAAAAGGCCCAAATTATCTTAATTCAATATCCCTGTCTTTAATACTTGCTTCCAGATAAATTACAGTTTGATTAATTTTAAGGAATCAACTTTTAAGTTTCAAATGGCACCCCACTTTGGTCAAGTTAATGTTATTAAAATGGCAAATAAAATACTTTTCCAGACAAAAAAGGCAGCTCATCCAAGTATCCCTTACTGGATGTCTTCTTTCAGCTTGGGGACCATGACATGAGTTCACTCCTACAATCATAGAAGCAACCATTTTGGCCAAGAGTAGTGACTATGTTATTGAGTGAAAATGGCCCAAGAAGTGTTTTGTGGAACTAGGCAGTGATTGTTCCTCACATCTGCTTTAAGAGATGAGAGGTATGCCACATGATGGTACTTTACACTGTCTGAAAAACTACCTGAAGGTTAGATATTGAGGAAGAAGTCACTGGATGTTCTTCCTGGTCTTGGCTCTCTATTGGGTAAGTTACTTGGCAACTTGCAGGGACAAGATCAACTGGTAGACTTTTGTCCACTAGAAATGCAAATAATCTCTGTCCAGTGGACCAGATATCCCTCAAATTATGGCTGATCACTCTCCAAGTCATTAATCAGGTTTCTATCTAACCCAGCACTAACATTATCTTAACAGTTTCAGGTTCTCCAGGGCTCTGTGGACTGGGCTTTACATTACGCTCTTTCCCTCTTTAATAAATTAAATATAATATTTGACACATTTTTATTTTATATCTGTATGAGAGTCACAGTTTTACCTTTTTAAAACTTACAGTTTAATAATTACTTTATCCAATCATGGATTCAATATCCATCAATTTATTTTGGCATTCCCCTTAATCTATTTATATGCTTTTGTTTGGTCTGTTCTCTAAATTCTTGTTTTATTTTTGTGTAAATTCTGTGTATCTTGTTTATCATTGTATTACCTTCTTAAATTTAAAGAAATGCTTTAAAATTCTGCTTTTCTGATAGTGTTCTATTTAATTCATATCATATGCTATACCAGACTCAATCTTTAATGTCAGAAGAGTGCTAGATGTATGTAATTGGACATCATTAGGAGCTACCTCTCTTTTTTCTAACTGCTTTTCTCTGGGCTTTTCTAAGCTTTATATGTCTTTATGAAAGTTGGGTGAAGAGAACTTTTTGTTTCTGAATGTAGTCAAGAGCAAAATTATCAGAGATGGAAAAAGTGGAAGAATTTTCATGTTGTACTAGATGCTTGACATACTTAACTTGACATAATCATCAGGACACCCAGAATGGTGATATGTACTATCACCATTCACAATTGAAGTAATTGAGACTTAAGCCAGTGCATTTGGTGAGTGGTAGACCCTAGATCCAATCCTAATTCTGTCCAAAGCCCATGTACTTTCTGTGATTCGATACCACTTAAATGAACCTGACATTCTCATTGCAATTAACACACTGTGGGTACAGTAAGATGAGGTGCCCCTGTGTGGGCTGAACGACACACTGAAAGTACTGTTCAGTTCAGTTCAGTTCAGTCGCTCAGTCGTGTCCAATTCTGCCACCCCATGGACTGCAGCATGCCAGGCCTCCCTGTCCATCACCAACTCTGGGAGTCTACTCGAACACATGTCGGTCAGTGATGTCATCCAATCATCTCATCCTCTGTTGTCCCCTTCTCTTCCCAACTTCAATCTTTCCCAGCATCAGGGTCTTTTCAAATGAGTCAGCTCTTGGCATCAGGTGGCCAAAGTACTGGAGTTCCAGCTTCAGAATCCATCCTTCCAATGAACATTCAGGACTGATTTCCTTTAGGATGGACTGGTTGAATCTCCTTGCAGTCCAAGGGACTCTCAAGAGTCTTCTCCAACACCACAGTTCATAAGCATCAATTCTTTGGCACTCAGCTTTCTTCACAGTCCAACTCTCACATCCATACATGACTACTGGAAAAACCATATAGCTTTGACTAGATGGACCTTTGTTAGCAAAGTAATGTCTCTGCTTTTTAATATGTTATCTAGGAATATGCTGACCTGGTGTCAAAATCACAGGTCAGGTCAGGATTGTATCTCGAGGGTTACTAGGCTTGGGAAGCAACAAGCTCTGCTATTCCTTTTTTCTTGTTTTTTCCTTGTTTCTTGATACCTTTTGATGTGTTTATAAGCCTTTAAGATCACATGCATAGATGGGCCCAAGTATTGCTGCAATTCGAAGGACTCATACAGTGGTAAAGATTGGGCATTAGTAGATGTTGGCAGAGAAGGCAATGGCACCTCACTCCAGTACTCTTGCCTGGAAAATCCCATGGATGGAGGAGCCTGGTGGGCTGCAGTCTATGGGATCGCTAAGAGTTGGACACGACTGAGCGACTTCACTTTCACTTTTCACTTCATGCATTGGAGAAGTAAATGGCAACCCACTCCAGTGTTCTTGCCTGGAGAATCCCAGGGACTGGGGAGCCTGGTGGGCTGCTGTCTATGGGGTCGCACAGAGTCGGACACGACTGAAGCAACTTTAGCAGCAGCAGCAGCAGCAGATGGTGAATTAAACCAGGCAGTCCCAAAAAATAAGTTGGTTTGTACATGGGAGAAGTATCAAGAAAACAAAATGAGGTGTCCAGATTTATTAGATACAGTAAGATGGTTGGAAGAGCAATCAAAAAAATAGCACCATTCATAATCATTATTCACATGTGCCTCTGGTTTGTGGATCTGATTGGATATCTTAATTTCCCTTTTGTTTCTTTTTTATGGGAGGCAATCTTTATTTGCTGAAAGAGTCCCTGCAGACCTAAGTGGTGATGTATTAATTTGTTTCCTTCAGCATCACCCATAATAAGAGATGACTTTGCTCTTCCTCTATTTTATGCAAATATAATTGCTAAATTATTGAATTAGCAAATAAAAATAATTGGATTAAAGAATGTAAAGAACACACTGTTTATTGAATATACATCAATATCTGTGCTTTTAAAGAATTTGAGTGAAGTTCTAAAACCTAATGTCCTTTCAAATTCACATTTTTGCCTTTCTACTCAATTTTATTTGCTGGGTTTAAAAAAAGAAAAGACTTCCACACTAAGGACAATAAAGTAGAGAGAATGTGCAAATTTTCTTCTTTCAGGGGATGTGAATGGATGAATATATGTTTGTAATTTTCAGAATAAATGTGTTTCTTTTCCAAGACTCTTAGTAGTTACAAACCTTGCAACTTTGCTTAGAGAAGATATTCAGGGCAAAAATATTTCTATGAGATTCATGGAATAGAAAAATGATGAATCATCTCAATTCTAATGTGGAAATGATTTTTCTCTAGCTTTCCTTGTACTGTGAAGAGAGAGCTCTACACCTGCCACAAACTATATTTTATCTTGTGTTTAAGAGAATAGAAAAGATGCTGCTATTTTTTCCCGAAAATAGGACTTTTGCATTCACATCCCTCTCCCTAACAGAAATTCAGCCCAGCCTGAAATGAAGGTCACATCAAGAACCAAAGATATTTCAATTCTAAAGAAGGATAATCACAACAGGTTTTTTTTTATTTCAGTTATAAAAAAGTTTTGCATGAAATCATGCACTCGAATCTTGTACTGGAGAGCAAGCCTAATATTTGCCATCAGGGTTTAGGAAATATTGATATCTTGAGAGGATTAATGTTTTAAGATCTTGCTATCTTAAAATCTTCAGCTAATTAATACAAATGTAGTGATATTAAATTACTTGACACTAACAGAAAATAAGACTCCCTGTGGAAAATACAGGGAATTATTTGATCTAGATTCTGACAACTGGGTGAAAAAGCTGAAGTGTGTAACTGGAACAGAGCCCACATGGAGAGGTTGACCATAAAGTCCTCATTTTTATGTAGACCAGTTCATCCAGGTTGCCAGAACAACCAAATCTGGGCAGACTGAATTTAATTAGTATTTGAAGACATTTATTAAACATTCATTTCATCCAAGAGATACAGTGGTTCCCCTTATCCACAGGGTATACGTTTCAAGATCCCCAGGGGATGCCTGAAGCTGTGGATAGTACTGACTCCTGTATATATTAAGAGTATGTTTGTTCCTGTACATACTTACCTGTGTTAAAGTGAAGTTTCTAAATTAGGCACAGTAAGGGAACATCCGAATTGCCAGCATCACTACTCTCGCTCTTGGGGGTCATTATGAAGCAAAATAAGGGACTTGAACACAAGCACTGTGATGCTGGGACAGTGGCTCTGATAAGCAAGATGGCTACTGAGTGACCAATGGGTAGGATGCACCAGGGGAAGGCATGTTCCATGTCCAGGTGGATGGAGTGGGGTGGTGGGCATGTCATCATGCTCCTCCGAACGGTGCTCATATGAATTGTCTATCTCTGGAACTTTCCATTTAGTATTTCTGGACCGAAGTTGACTGCAGATAAGAAGGGACTATATTATACTTCTCACTGCATGAAGATCACTAGTCAGCTTCTTTGCTGTTACCCACGAGGACGGACAAGTCTGCTACCTGCTGACCTTTATCTCTGAATCTCTCACTTGCTCTGTTGTAATCACATAACCTCTGTCCTTGAATATACCAAGTTTTTCCCCCCCACTTAAGAATATTCATAACTGCTCCTTCTTTGCCTGGAGCCCTCTTCCCAGTCCATGGGGCTGACATCTTCTTATCATTTCAGATCAGATCAGTTGCTCAGTCATGTCCGACTTTTTGCAATCCCATGAATCGCAGCACGCCAGGCCTCCCTGTCCATCACCAACTCCCGGAGTTCACTGAGACTCATGTCTATCGAGTCAGTGATGCCATCCAGCCATCTCATCCTCTGTCATCCCCTTCTCCTCCTGCCCCCAATCCCTCCCAGCATCAGAGTCTTTTCCAATGAGTCAACTCTTCGCATGAGATGGCCAAAGTACTGGAGTTTCAGCTTTAGCATCATTCCTTCCAAAGAAATCCCAGGGCTGATCTCCTTCAGAATGGACTGGTTGGATCTCCTTGCAGTCCAAGGGACTCTCAAGAGTCTTCTCCAACACCACAGTTCAAAAGCATCAATTCTTTGGTGCTCAGCCTTCTTCACAGTCCAACTCTCACATCCATACATGACCACAGGAAAAACCATAGCCTTGACTGGACGGACCTTTGTTGGCAAAGTAATGTCTCTGCTTTTGAATATGCTATCTAGGTTGGTCATAAGTTGAGCTTAAAACATCTCTCCGGAGAGCCGTTCCTTGGCCAATGAAATTGGACTCCCCACCCCGTCTATAGTCATCCTTCATTCCTTTCCTCTATTTAATTTTATTCTTATGAGTTGGCAGTATTCAAATTAGTCTAGTTTACTTATTATGTATAGTTTGTTTCCAGACTAAGATGAAATTTCCAGAAAAAAGGGATCTTATGTATTTTATTCACTAGGCATCCAGGACTATGCCTCACCCAGAGTGTGCTCACAAAGAAACCTGGAAAGATACAGCTCAGAGCTTATACATTTAGAACAAGAGAGACAAACAGACGTTTATCCTAAAAAGGAGAAAGTTGACAGTTTTGCAGGAGAATAGAATTGCCAGTGGGGATTCCTGTGAGGAAATAATCATTTCCAATTGCAGAATCAGGTATCTTCACCAAAAGAGTAGGATTTCAAGTGTGCTGTGAAATGGATGTATTTGAACATACAGATAGAAGGGAAGGATGATATAAGGCTTTTCAGATAAGCTACAGTATGAAGTAAGCCAAGACTGGAGAACAAGAGTGAGCTTATTCTGGGACAGGAAGATACTTGAGTTGTAAATGAGTAAGTGACTTCAGATGGAAACAGAAATGTCTTACATCCTGGCTCCCGCGTCCCACAGGTAGATTACTATTATAAACTCAACTGTGTCTCTTCCCCCAAATTCATATGTCGAAGCCCCTTGACCCTAGTACATCAGAATGTGACTGCATTTGGAGACAAAGCCTTTAAAGAGGAAGTGCAGTCCAAGTGGAATTCTTGGAGTAGATTCTAACCTGTATGTTTGGTGTCCTGATAAGAAGAGGAGATTGGAACACAGACATGCACAGAGCCGAAGAAAGACCTTGTGAGGACTCAGCAAGAACACGCCATCTGTGAGCCAAGGAAAGAGGCCCCAAGAGAAGCCCAACCTGCTGATACCTTGATCTGAGACTTCCAGCCAGTAGAACTGTGAGAGAATAATGTCTTATTGAAGTCTCCCAGTCGGTGGTATTTTATTATGGCAGCCCCAGCAAACTAAAACTGTCACCTTGAGAATTTTAACCTCTCTCTGTTCTGTTGCCTGCAAAATATTGGTAACACTGCAGAGATAGTGAAAGAATCAAATGAGATAAGAATCATTAAAGTTCTTTTAAAACTAGAATACATTTAGAGCCAGAAGATAGCCGGAAAATAGTCACAGTAGCTGCTGTTAGTTTCTCTTGCTTTTTTCCCCTTGACCTCAATAGTCACAAGAACTATGGGGTTAGTCTAGTTTAAGACATTTGTAGCACAGTTGACAAGCCCAAGGCTTTCCCTGGAAGGAGACATATTACTCAGAGAAAGGCTGGAGGAAACAGAAGAAAAAAGAGCTCTTTGGTCTGTGCTTTGTTTCTGCTCTAACTTCTTCCACAACCACAGAGCCGGGTTTACACTGACCAGAGACCAACAGTGTGCCTTCTGACTGACCCTCTCACCAGGCTTGCACCTGAGTTTTTAATGTTTGTTTTTTATTGGAGTCTAGTTGATTAACAAAGTTGTGTTAGTTTGAGGTATACAGCAAAGTGATTCAATTATACATACATGTTTCTATTCTTTTTCAAATTCTTTTCCCATTTAGGTTATTACAGAATATTGAGCAGAGTTCTCTGTGCTACACAGTAGGTCCTTGTTGATTATCTATTTTAAATATAGCAGTATGTACGTGTCAGTCCCAACTGCCAATCTATCTCTCCCCCAACCCCAAACTCCCGCCCTGGTCACCGTAAGTTTGTTCTCAAAGTCAGTGAGTCTGTTTCTGAGCTTCCTAAGGATTCTCTATTCAAACCTCCAGCATCTGTGCCTGGCTCAAGGCTGACCCTCAATCAGTCGGTTAGCGAATGTCACTGAAGTATTTGCATTGCCTTTTCTTACCGTTTATTATCACAAGAGATAGTGTAAAAAGTGGAAATTGGAGTCAAACTCAGGCCTGAGTTTGAGTTTAGGATTCAGACTTTTCCAACCTTGTGACCGTGTGTATTTGCAGGTCCTTTTGGAGACCTGGTTTTCTCCTTTTGGCAATGTGAGATAGCAATGGCCACCTCATCACTGGTTTTAAAGATTAATATCAGCAATACATGTAAAGTATACAGTATAGCCCTAGCACTTAGCTGATGTTGAATGTTGTATCTATTATTGTTGTTCTGTATTTATTATTGTTGTCTACTCTCTTTGTACCGGTGTGATCTGCTACATCAGCTCTGCAAGGCGGGGTCCTTGTTGCTCCATTTTATCTGTACTGTACACTGTGAAGCCAGCACTCATCATTGATTAGTTGATCTTTTTATCGAGCAGACTAGTAATGAGGACTGCTGAGAGCTCATTTCTCCTTGTAAATAAATCCATAGGTAATCGGGAGCTCAGAGCCTATTTGGTAAGAAAGCTTTCCTTGATCAAAGACACTTATCAGATTTGCAATGCCAACCAACGCTGCTGCTTTTCTTTATGGTTCTTTGATTCTTTATATATAATTTGCATGAACTAAACCAGACAGCCAGATCACAGTGAATTTTGCTTAATTGCAGGCAGGCTTTTCACTTCTACGTTTTGGTCTGTTGAGACAATCCAGAAGCTACCCTGGGGTACTTATTTGCTTATTCCTCTAATTAAGCAAAGCTGGTAGCCTAGAATGCCAGCCTCAAACGGGAGTTCTGTTTCTGCAGCGGTGACCTCTGCCCAACCCCGCAGCACATTACGGCATTCTCATTGTGGGCGGAAACCGCTGCTGCATCCTGCATGCTCCAGGCTGTGTTTCTGGACGGTCACGTCGCCTGGGAAGTCAGGCTAATTTATCATCCCTGCCAGGCGCTTGCAGGGCCGCCGGAACAGAAAAATATCAGGAAGCAGGGAGTGATGAAGCCACAGAAGTCAGGAGGAAGGGACAGAAAGGAGGCATGGGGGAGGAAGTGCGGAAACAGGAGCGTCTGAATGCCCAGAAGGACAGGCCCTGAGTCATATTTCTGTTTCTGATGAGATGGCATCACGGTGACAAATCTGGGCCTCCTGGATCCCCATGTATCCTAGAATCTATTTTAACACACAGAGTGTTGCAGTTACGGCCCGCATTTATTCACTCCTCCCCATATCCTTGCCCTTAGAATCCCTCCCACACTCAGGGGATGGTAGTAAAATGGGACATAAGCAGAAACTTGGAAAGCGTTTGTGCTTTGGGATGTGTCCTCTTATTGCTCTTGGAACCCTGAGACTGTCATGCGAAAAGACCTGGAATAAACTCCACATGGAGACAGACCCCTGTCAACCCAGCTGTCCCATCCAAGGCCTTTGTAAACTAACGGGCCTCAACTGGCCCAACAGACACGTCAGTGAGACTAGTTAAGAAGAGACAAGCCTGCCTCCAGACCAGAAAAGCCCAGCTGAGCTCAGTCCAGAGTACCAGCCTGCAGGAAGTTTGTTACATAGCAAAAGATAACTGATCAATGCTCTGATGCTTGACTTATCTGTCCAAGTCAGGAATCATCTTAGTTCAGTGATTCATGAGGGTTTTTAAGACTCCAGTTGAAAAATTCCGTTCTAAAATAAGAAAGCAGTTTAAAAAAAAAAAAAAAATAGGGCAACCGAGTATATTATCATCATTTGATAAGGGCATTTTCCAGAATAGTCTCTCCTTGTGACTTTCAGAGACATCTGTGAGGTGAGATGGGTATGGGGGAAAGACTTAAAATAACAGTGCTAAAAGGAAGCGGCATTGCTGAAGCACAGCGGCATTTTGAAACCAGAGAATCTTGAAATTCCGCAGCTAAGTGGATCACAAACGTGATGCCACGGACCCGTGCACCATTGCAGGATAATCCACCCTGACTCTCTTGCCTCCCGAATATAATGTTTAAAGGAACTCCATTTCAAATTCCTGGCTCCTTTCTCATGCTCCCCGTGTTTTGAGTTGAGGTGGTGAGTGCGGATAAAAGCAAGAAAAACAGATTATTTCTTATTTGCACTTCATTCAACTCATTCATTTGCTCAGCAAATACTTTGTGAACCTCTGGTTTCTGCCAGGCTCTGTGCTGCTTTGGAAAGCCTGCCGATAACTTCATTGGATGGGCCGAGAAAACAGCTATCAGAAAACTGGTTCACAGCTGCTAGCAAACAACCTGCCAGCCACTTCAACTTCATAATTAATTAAAATAAGGGCATTTTGCATATTTTCTGACAGTCCTTCCTAGGGAGGACTGCCCTAGGGAGCAGGTGATCCTGGATAAGGGACCTGGCCAGGGCCTTTTCCTCTGCTAAGGTATTGATATTCACGTGAAATAATGATGCATGAGTAAGCATTTAGACAGCACGCACCCTGTGGCTCTGCATTGTTAGGACGCTTTACCCCTCCTAAGTGATCACCGAGGTACCTTCAATCAATGAAGCCCTATGAGGGGACACACCAGGCGGTACTAGAGAGAGGAGACCCATCTGGTATCACAGGGCCACCCATGAAGTGACCTTGGAGGAAGATGAGTGATGCTGTGTGACTGCTGGTCCCCAGGAAGCTGCCCCAAGTGTGTCTTAAGATGTCTAAACAAATATTCCATTATCTTCTAGGGCAGACTGACCCTGAAGCCTGATTCAAAACAGCCACATTTTTATGGCTTACAAAGCTTCATCTGAGAATTACCAGTGCTGTTTCTTTTCCCCCATAACATGACGTTAGAGCCTTTGGTACGCCTCTCCAGAAGTCAGAAGACATTGACACTTGTTATTTGTTGGGAAGGGAGGTGACTCATTTTTTAATGTATTTTAGAATTTATATGTGTTATTACATATTTTCATCCATATGTATCAACGAGTTCCTATGAAAATAATAAGGGAATCACGTAGGGCCAGGAGACATATCCTTCTCCTTCTTACTTGAGAACAAGGGCACAAGAAAATCTCCCTCCTCCTGTTCATTTTATGTGTCAAACTTGACTGGGCCACAAGGTGGCCAGATGTTAGTCAGACCTTACTTTGGTGTGTCTGTGAGAATGTTTCTGGAGAAGATGACCATGTCATCTATAGACTGAGTTGAGCAGATTGTCCTCCCTAATATGGGCAGCTCTCGTATCCACTGAAGACAAAATGGCCCAGTAAAAGGGAGCTCCCCCATGTGACTGCTGAGCTGGGACACTGGCCTTTTCCTGCCTTTGGACTTGAACTGAAACTTGGGCTCTTCTTGGGTCTCGAGCTGTCATACTAGAACTATGAGAACCATGCAGTTGGCTCTCCTGGGTCTTGCTGACTTGCTGACTGCAGATCTTAGACTTCTCAGCCTCCATATCTTCACGTGAGCCCACCGTACTCAGTTGCTTAGTCATGTCTGATCATTGCAGCCCCAAGGACCCTAGCCCGCCAGGCTCCTCTCTGTCCATGGGATTTTCCCGGCAAGAATACTAGAGTGAGTCGCCATTTCCTTCTCCAGGGGATCCTCCCGACTTAGGGACTGAACCTTGGTCTCCCTCATCTCCTGCATTTTGGGTGGATTCTTTACCACTGAGCCACTGGGGAAGCCCATGTGAGCCATGCTTTTATAATAAATCCATATACATTTTCACATATATAGGATATGCTATATATGTACTTAATGTGTGCATAGCATATAATACATAATTTACATACATACGTGTACTTATGCATACACACACTACATCTTGTTGGTTCTGTTTCTCTGAAGAACCCTGGCTAACATACTCCCTTTCCTCAGAGGAACCTGACTTCTGAGCTCCCTCACTTCCTCCTTGTCTCCTGCAGGTGTTCTGTCGCTCACACTTCTTTCTGCCCACTCCCTTGCACCTTTGCCTTGCAGCCCATCCCGCCTTCATATGAGGGCACTCGTGGCCACACACCCAGGCCTGCTCTCTGCTTCCTCTGAGATCACAGCCTCCCCAGGAGGGGAGGTCGCACAGCCCAGGAGTGACTTGAAGGCTACAATAGAATTGAAGCTAACCCCCAGGGAACAGGGGCAGAGCCCAGAGTGAGGGGTTCTGGTACGCGGGCAATGATGTGTCCATGCCCCAGCAAAGGGAAACCAAAGGACCTCTCTGAACCATTTGCTTATTTCTCTAGCAAAACCCTTTCTTCCAGTTATTACAAGGGTGTATGGCATTGTATTTTAGCCACATCAGATTTTGAATAGGTAGAATTAAGATTGATGAAGCTTTGATGAAACATATGAGCTGTATATTAGAGGACAGTGCCACAGGATTGGCTGAACTTCAATTTATGTTACCATGAATATAAGTACTGGTATATATTGCATTGTGAAATATATATACTTACCAGTTTACATGTTTATTATGGATTTTCAAGCTAAAAATTTCCCCTGGAATAGGGATTATCATTCTCACCATATTCCCTTTTGCTGCTAAGTCGCTTTATTCATGTCCGACTCTGTGCGACCCCATAGATGGCAGCCCACCAGGCTCCGCTGTCCCTGGGATTCTCCAGGCAAGAACACTGGAGTGGGTTGCCATTTCCTTCTCCAATGCATTAAAGTGAAAAGTGAAAGTGAAGTCGCTCAGTCATGTCTGACTCTTAGTGACCCCATGGACTGCAGCCAACCAGGCTCCTCCATCCATGGGATTTTCCAGGCAAGAGTACTGGAGTGGGGTACCATTGCCTTCTCCGATATTCCCTTTTTGGGATGTCAAACACCACAGGGGTGACTTGACAATAACTATTCTTCATCATATCAGTGGCATCATTATCAATATCATATTCAGAATAACCAAGTGGTATAAGCTCAGAAGTCATACTTCCTGGGTTTGAATCCTGGCTTTGTTTTGGGGCCATGTAACAATAGACAATGACTATACTCAATCTGAGTTTTCACATGGACAAAATATGGATGCAAATAATATTGTACCTAGGCTATTGTCAGGAATAAGCAAGATAAAACACAAATGGGTTAGCAGAATGTCTGGTATGTGATAAATAATCAATAAATATTAGCTGCTATTTTTATCATTACTGAAATTTATATTTACATAATGCTTTACAATATAATCCATTCACATTTAATAATTGTTGATATAATTGGTATATTTGATTTCTCTTTTTTTTGACATGTTCTTTGTTCTTTGATTTCCTCTTTTTTGCTTTTTGGGTCTATCAAATATTTTTAGAATTCGTTTTGTCTCTTCTATGGAATTTCCAGATAAAACCCTTTGTGTTTATTTTTTACTACTTCTTTTAGAGACTACAATACTCAACTTCAACTTTTCACATTCAAATATTAAACTATTTCATAAACACTGTAAAATCTTACAGCAGTTTAATTCTGTTTTCTCCCTGCTCTTATGCTTTTCTTGTTTCATAATTAACTTCTATACATACTATAAAACAAAGGATACTTTATTAATTTTGTTTTAAAGTTAAAAAAACCTCTTAAAATATGTACCTATGTATATATAAGTATGACATGTATATAAAGTTTTAAAAAATCTCAATAACTTTTATAAACAATTTAAAAATAAATTTTCATGATTTTTCTCATATTTGCCCTTTTTGGTTCTCTGCATTTCTTAATATAGACTTGGACATTCTTTTGGTGTCATTTTCCCTTTCTGTGAAAAAGTTTCTTAGATCTTTCTTTAGGACAGTTTTTCTGGCAAAGGGTTTTTTGGTTGTTTATATAAAGAAAATTATGGTTTTGGACTTTGTTATTGTTTTGGCTGCGTTGGGTCTTAGTTGCGGCATGTGGGATCTTTGTTGCATCATGCAGGATTTTTCGTTGCAGCACTAGGGCTCTCTAGTCATGACATGCAAACTTAGTTGCTCTGTGGTACATTAGGATTTTAGTTCCTGGTCAGGGATCAAACCCGTGTCCCCGACATTGAAAAGTGTCTTCTTAACCACTGGACCACCAGGGAAGTCCCTGAAATTATGTTTGCTGTGCTGTTGCTAAGTCACTTCAGTCATGTCCAACTCTTTATGACCCCATGGACTGTAGCCTGCCAGCTCCTCTGTCCAGGGGATTCTCTAGGCAAGAACACTGGAGTGGGTTGCCATGCCGGTCTCCAGGGGATCTTCCCAAACCAGGGATCAAACCTGAGTCTCCTGTGGATCCTGCATTGAAGGCAGACTCTTTACTGCTGAGTCACCGGAGAAGCTAAAATTATGTTTATTTTCATTTAATTTTTAAATATAATTGCATTGATATAAAATTCTAGGTTGACACTTTCCCCCCAGCATTTTAGAGGTGTTCCATTATCTTCAGACCTCCATTGTTTCTGAGAAATCAGTTCTGAATCTTATTTTTGTTCCTCTGAAGGTAGTAGATCTTATCCTGACTGCTCTTAAGATACGTTCTTTATCTTTGATTTTCAGCATTTTAACTATGATATTCCAGTGTGTGGTGATTTTCTTTTCTTTCTTTTTTTAACTCAAGATTCACTGAACTTCTAGGGTCTGTGAGTCATGTCTTTTATCAATTTGGGAAAATTCTTGGCCATTATCTGTTCAAAATTGCTTCACCCTATTTTCTCTCTCATCTGCTTCTGGGACACACATTACTAGTGTGATAGACCATTTGCTATTATCCCATATATCTCAGATGCTGTGCTCTTTCTTCTTATTCTTTTCACTCTGTGTCCTTCAGTTTGGATAATTTCCATTCTTCAAGTTACTAAAACTTACTTTTGTTTGACCAGTGTGTTATGAAGTCCATTCAATGAATTCTACATTTATGATATATTTTCTATCTAGAATTTTCATTAACTTTTTTTAAGCTACTTCCTCTCTGCTAAAATTCCCATTTCAGCATGTTCATTTTATCCACTACATCTTTGAACATTCTTATTACAGTTATTTTAAAGTCCTTTCTGATCATTGCAATCATCCATCTTGAGTCTATTAAAACTATTTAACTATTTACTCTTCTGACCATGATTTTCACTTTCTTGCTCCTATTTGTATAATATTTTTTTTAATGCATAACATTGTGTATAAAAGAAAAGTTGTAAAATGACATTTACCCTAGAAAAAGAGCATAAAAGAGTTGCCAAGCTACTAGTATGTGTGAGGAAGGGATAGTGTAAGGTCAATTTAATCTGCAGTTAGGCTGGGTCTGCTGAAGGTTTAGTTGAATGCTGTTGACTACGTTTTCCAATGTTTCGAAGGGAGGATCAGTGGTTCCACTTCAGAAAGGCTTGGGATCTGAGCACTGGCAGGATTCGAGGGGTCATTTTTTGCTTTCCAGCCCAACTGTCAACTTTTTGGATAGCTGGTAACTCTTTTTCTCTCTCTCCGGCTTTCTGCACCTTTTGAGACCTCTCCCTGCCTGGCTTGCTGACCTGCTCTTGCTTCTGGAAGGTCACTGGAGTGTGTTTAGTGCAGATCTGGAATGCCTGAGGGCTTCTCTCCTGCCCACCCCTGCCCTGCCCTGCCCTGTGCCTTTGGCACATACTCCCAGTCCCCCAGTTGGCTGTGTGTTAAAACCTCACCTGTGGCTAGAACTCCTTGGAATTTTAATCTTGATGCCAGCTCCCATGCAGTCATTAAAAGTTTGACAAAGTTCCACCTGGCTTCCCTGCATCTCCTTCTATGAGGAATCCTTTCTCTTCTCATCTTGCTGCCAACAAGGAAAGCAGCTACAAATCTCTTCTTCTTTAGGAAGAGTTTGTCACCTCCTGGAATGTAGTTCATTTAGGTTTTCTTCTTTATTCTTTTTCACATTCAGCCATCTGGTGATTTTTAAAAAGCCCTGATTTTGTAAATTAACTGGCTTGTTCTAGCTGTTAGCCTAATATTTTTTTATACTCACAATCTCCTGGTAGATATATGAGACTATTTCTCATATAAAACACAAAGGCTTGCAATACATTTTTAAATGAATAATGAGTGAATGAATGGATGAATACAGAAATCGAATGATGAACAGATAAATTTAGAAAAGACCACATTAGTTCTCCAAACCAGGGGGTTTAGAATAGAAAGAATATTTCCACTGTAAGTTCTTCCCCTAAAATACAACAAAGTATCGTGAAGAGCGCAAAGGTCAACTGCCACCTTCTTACCATGCCTGGCCACCCTTGCAATCAGACTTGTCAGGCCTATTCCAGAGTCGTTGCCTGAGAATTTGGTCTCCCCACAGGGCAAGCGCTGAGCACGTGATTATGTGTTGGAAGGAATACCTCAAACACAACAGAAAAAGAGTGTGTGGTCAATCTTAGAATATTTATATACTTTTTGGACAGAGGTGTGCTTGTAAACTAGGATCGTCTCTATATTTCTAATATTCAACAATAGTTCATAACATGTCAGTTATAAAATTCTCACTCTATGATGAGGAAGGCAGATTCAGAGGGGCCACACAGCCAGTAGATGCATCAGTTCAGTTCAGTTCAGTTCAGTCACTCAGTCGTGTCCGACTCTTTGCAACCCCAAGAATCGCAGCACGCCAGGCCTCCCTGTACATCACCATCTCCCGGAGTTCACTCAAACTCACGTCCATCGAGTCGGTGATGCCATCCAGCCATCTCATCCTCTATCGTCCCCTTCTTCTTCTGCCCCCAATCCCTCCCACCATCAGAGTCTTTTCCAATGAATCAACTCTTTGCATGAGGTGGCCAAAGTATTGGAGTTTCAGCTTTAGCATCATTCCTTCCAAAGAAATCCCAGGGCTGATCTCCTTCAGAATGGACTGGTTGGATCTCCTTGTGGTCCAAGGGACTCTCAAGAGTCTTCTCCAACACCACAGTTCAAAAGCATCAATTCTTCGGCGCTCAGCCTTCTTCACAGTCCAACTCTCACATCCATACATGACCACAGGAAAAACCATAGCCTTGACTAGACGGACCTTTGTTGGCAAAGTAATGTCTCTGCTTTTGAATATGCTATCTGGGTTGGTCATAACTTTCCTACCAAGGAGTAAGCGTCTTTTAATTTCATGTCTGCAGTCAGTAAGATGCATAGTTGGGACTTAAATCTTTGCTTTTCTTGCTAAGTCATGAATGCAAGTTATCCTAAGTTTAATTCCTGATGTGTAGCTAACACCACAAGCATTTTAAAAAAAAACACTGTCCAGCGGATTTGCAGACAATCCATTGAGACAACTGGACAGGTGTTATTATTTTCTTTTAGAGAAAGAGGGGCCACATTGATACTAAATAACTTGTTCAGTCCAGAACCCAGGGAGCTCTGATCCAAAGTCAAGTGTTTCTTCGTACACTTCTCACTGCTTCTCATAGTCTCTAGCTTAAAGGTTCAAATAACAGGACTTTCCTGGAGATCCAGTGGTTAAGCCTTCACCTTCCAATGCAGGGGCTCGGGGTTCAATCCCTGGTTGGGGAGCTGAGATCCCATATGTCTTGTGGTCAAAAAACAAAACAGAAACAAAAACAATATTGTAACAAGTTCAATAAAGACTTTAAAAGTGATCCATATCAGGAACAACAACAAAAAAAAGATCTAAAAAAAAGATTTGAATGATGACAAAGAGCTGATAAATTAACTTACCACAAGTTAATTGACCTGCTCTCTTCAACACAGCAATGGCAATGAATGCCCTTTTAATAAATCAATTTTCATAGTGTGGACCATTCACCAATTAACTATCTACACCACGGTAAAAGTCAAGTAGCCAAAATGCAGTCTTTGTTGTTATATTAATGCTATTCAGCTAGAGTGAATCTGGTTTTGTTGGGGAGAAGCTTATTAACCTCGACATTTTTTCTTAAAATTTGTTATTTTATCATGTGCAAGGTTAAAAAACGCCAAATGTCATATTAGATAGCTGCAAGCAATTAGAATGCAAAGGTCACCATCTTACTCAGATTTAGAGTGCCATTCCAGCATTTTCCTCTTCTGTTTCACTGGG
This sequence comes from Bubalus bubalis, assembly GCF_019923935.1. Taxonomy (NCBI): domain Eukaryota; kingdom Metazoa; phylum Chordata; class Mammalia; order Artiodactyla; family Bovidae; genus Bubalus; species Bubalus bubalis. The sequence continues at coordinate 62,608,579 of NC_059169.1, forward strand.
ACTTTTATTCAGCACTGAAAAAGCCATTCATTTTGTAAAGGTTAATTCACAACTCTGGACTTGATGAAGAGCGTTGCCAGGATCATCTGCATTTTAACACCACATTGGTGTCCATCAAACCCTCTTCCTTGCTCAGAGCTGGCCGCCCTCTGTCAGAGAGTGAAAAACATACCTTTCCTCTCCTGGATCTGTCCTCCCACAAAGTTCCACCTGCGGTTATATCCCATAGATTACATTCCCTCCTTTCCTAGTCAGTGGTAGACACAATTGTTGCTTTTCATTTTAAGAATTCATTTTCTTTGGGGCAGTTACCTTTCATTTTCTCACAAGCAGTTCAATTTTTTTTTTTTTTCTTTTCTTTTCTCTCTTTTACTATTTATTTGGCTTTCTGGGTCTTAGTTTCTGGCACGTGAGAGATTCAGCATGGGGAATCTAGTTCCCTGACCAGGGAAGGAACCTGGGCCCCCCTGCATTGGGAACATGGAATTTTTTCTTTTAACTAAACCATTTTTGTTGAGTATTTTGGTGCCCTAGTCCAATAGGGAGCAGAAACGTACCAGTCATTCGAGGGTCTCTCTCTTTTACCTAGTGTTGCTTCTAGGCACCCAGGATGGGACTGGTCTACAGTCCATATCATTACTGGCTTGTCACATGTTGTCTGCATTCTTATCCATTCCTTACAGGCCACCTGTGCAGACACTGGCTCCAGATGACCACCGGCTCTCTGGCATACACTGTTCTTGGTTATACTGATCGTGATGCTGCTCACATCACATAAGGGTTTGTATAGGGTCTTCAAGGCCACCTCGGGATTATGACCCAAGCTCAGCAGACAGATATTTCTTCCACTGCCCTTTACATCAAGACTGAGAACCCAGAGCTCAGGGTTTAACACCTGAGGCTTCATTTGAGCCCTTGAACTTTTCCACCCCTAGCATGGTCTATTGAATGGATATTCGTTATTTATTGAATTTACCATATCTTACTTGTCCAGCATCTAAACTTTCTTCTGACACTAGGGAACTCCCGCACTGCGTGTGCATTCCTTTACAAAAGATGAAAGTGCGTACTACAGCCAATACAAGCACACGTGACCCAGCCTTGGCTGCTCAGGCCCCTCCACAGGGGAGTGCCATCATCATGGTCCTTGCTGCCTTGCCTTGGCTGGTTTTGGCTGATTTTCCTGAGTGTAATTCTGTTTCCTGTGAATTATGTGGGCCCCTGTTAAACTTCTGATACATTCCTTTTTCTGTTTAAATTGCCGGAATCGGTTTATATTATTTATCCATAACACAAACTCTTTTGGGCAGGCTGAAAGATGCCTGCAGCATGAGATGCTGAGGCAGATGGTCCTGAAATAGCCTCAGAGATTCCTTGCATGGGTGCATGGGGAGCAGTAGAATATTTATGAAGCCAGACATTCACAGCACAGATCATCAGCACACCTGAGGGGCCTCACCACTAACAAGGACCAGCTTAGGGAGATTCTTGAAGACTAGACAAGAATGAAGAGCCCTCAGAGGTTGGTGGGGTGGAGCGGTGACCACACCCGACAGACAGACACTTCCTCCCCATGTCTCACTTTGACAGGCACTGCATCCTCTAGATGCCGATCCAGAGGAAAAGGTTAGTGAGAGATCTTGAAAGAATATGGGCTTGAAATACAAATTAAGTTCAGTTATAAGTTGATGAGGTTAGTTTCCTGTACACTTGAACTTGGTATTAAATCACATATACCAGAAAGAGGAAAGCCAAGACAATTCAGAGAAAGGAGATGCATTCCTTTACATATGCTAAACTTTTTGCTGTTGTGTTTATTTATAATTTCAACCTGCCTCCTTGGCACAAGGGATTTGAGGCAGCTGAACCTTGCTTGACATTCTAATGAGGTAGGAGCCCGATGAATCACTGCCTGCCCGCAGCGCTGTTCATTAGAGACCCAGGGAGACTCGGGGAGCGCTCCAGGCAGGCCCAGCCTGACGTGGCCATTATGCGACTCCGCAGCTGCTCTCCCATCATTAGGGCCAGGCTGCAGCCACAGCCGCAGAGACTGCTCATAACCTGTCCAGGTTCCAGAGAGTTTCATCTCCCAGGACCTTCTCTTTGAGGCTTTCTGTAAGTGAAGTGCAGTTCATTACGTTTCAAAAACACCAGCTTGTCTGTTAGTGACAACAGGGTTTTCAATCATTTAAGGGGGACGTGAAGGTCCCTCAGATGGGCTTTACATAAACAGACGGGTTTTACACAGGACTCTTTCCTGTTAAGGTCACTTCAGAGCCTCTTGGGAAAGGGGGTCTCTTGGATGTGATGCTGAGGAGAGGACTGGAAATAGTGTCTGGTCAGTTCAGTTCAGTTCAGTTGCTCAGTCGTGTCCAACTCTTTGCGACCCCATGGACTGCAACATGCCAACCTTCCCTGCCCATCACCAACTCCCAGAGCGTGCTCAAACTCACGTCCACTGAGTCGGCGATAGTGTCTGGTGCAGAGACACATATGCAAATGGACTGCATTGTAAGAGTGAGCCCACTAACCGCGAGCATTTGTGGCTGACATTGTACTGAGAACTTGACGAGCTTCACTCAGATGTCGGCTGGGCCCTGGCCTTCTCCCTGGTCTAGCTGAAATTTCTCTGGCACCTCATCATACACTGTAAGCCCTGTGACCTAAGCCTAGTCAATGTGCTCCTAAGATTTGGGGGAACTCCTGTGGCCCTGTAGTCTCATGACCCCCACAGCCCCACACCCCTGCCAGTGTGTCTGTTGTCTTTGGTTTATTAACATCTCCGCCCCGCCCAAATCAACCAAGACACAGAAATCGACCCATTTATAACTTTCCATGAGACAGTGGAGTGAGGGATGGGGGTATTATTCCACCTACCACTTACACCAAATTTCTTAGCATTATTAGGTTAAAAATGTATAAGTATTTTGTGGAGCCAATAAGAAGCATGAATCTTAGGAATTTCTTATAAATATCTCATAGGAGACATCAGAGAAGTGAATGCCAACAGGAAACGATTCATGGCTTTAACTGAAATTCTGTTGTCAGTGTTTCTCAAAGGTAGCTCCCTGTGCAGTGCTCCTCACCCTTGGTTTGTGGTGGAGCAAGTCTAGAGGGAGATTCCCAAGATAAATAAGTTTGGGAAACAGGAAATGATTTCTCTCCCTCAGAGACTCACAGATCTCATTAGCAAATCCAGGCATTATGAGGCACCCCTTCAAGAAACTTTGTTTAGCACAAAAGATTTATTTCCCAAGTCTATTTGAGTGTTGTTTATTAAATGAAATGATTATAAACATCCCAGTTCCCTACATTAACTAGGGGAATAAAAAGGTTAAAACAGAGAACACCACATCCTTGGAAAAATGGAAAGATGTCTCCAGTGAAAGGGGGGCATGAAATAAGATATGTCTAAAATAATTTTTTTTCCAATATTTTAAGAAATTTATTAACTTCAGAAATTTAAAAATTGCTGTAGTAATCAATGGCACCATTGACTAGAGAATCAAAGCCACTTCTCAATACTTGCTGTTAAGGAAGTAAACTCCATTTAGGCCCTTCTCTTGGTAGGTTAAAATTTCATAGGCAAAACTCTTAGCTCCTTGGCTGACTGTGGCCTGGTTATCTTGTGAGCTTTTCTGTACCAACTGGTAATTATGAAAGGTTCTAGTATTTCCCTTATATAAGTTATACAGTTGTTTAAAATTTAAAAAAAAAGTTTGAAACATCAAAAAAAGAAGTAAACTCCATGGGGAAAAGTGAGGAAGGAGGTTAATGTATGATTTACTCTTTACTCATGGGGTTGCAAAGAGTTGGACATGACTGAGCAACTTCACTTTCACTTTTCACTTTCATGCATTGGAGAAGAAAATGGCAACCCACTCCAGTGTTCTTGCCTGGAGAATCCCAGGGACGGGGGAGCCTGGTGGACTGCCATCTATGGGGTCGCACAGAGTTGGACACGACTGAAGGGACTTAGCAGCAGCAGCAGCAGCAGCAGGAAGTTTGGATCTCTTCCTGCTACACGGCTGTCTTTCAAAACAGAGAAGTTAGAAGTAATCAGATCAAAAAATGGTCCAAAACCAGGGTACTCTAGACTTTGTTGACAAACTAGGTATAAATACATCACCAGGGCAACTAGCTGCCTCTCTGAACTGGAAGGCACCCAGGGAAATGTGTGTGTACACCTCTCTCTGCATTGCAGGGCGGGGGATTAGCTAGTATGAGTTTCATCAGAGGATGTGTTCTATAGGACCCTCTGGCCATGTACTGGTGACCCAATAGCCTGTCTAAACATATGCAGGCAAAAAGACAAAATGATTTAAGTAGAAATGATGACTGGTCAACCCCTTAGAGTGTTATAGAAGTAGAAGGGTAGATTAACTTGTGAACAAAAGGACATGACAGGAGTTTGTAAATTTTCATTATGATTCTTTTACAAGGTTGTATAACAGAAGCTCCTTAAATTCACTCTTTAAAAGTTTTAGGAAGACCTGGTTTAGAAATGAGACAAACATGAGAGATAAACATATATTTTAGGAGGCAAATTCATTGACTGAGGGGCACCCCAGGGATTCATACAAGATGACATTTTCTAAGGCTCTAAATGATATAAAAAAAGATCACAACTAAATATTCAACTTTGTATTTGATACTAATAATTCAGGCTTACATGCTGAGTTTAAGGTAATGTACAACAAAATCTCTCAAGGGACTGAGTAGGCAAAGAGGAAACTTAAATTTAAGTTTTTTAGCAGACATTTATTTTTAAGCACGTATTGTGTGTGAAGTATTGTGACTGATGGTTTGGGGGGCTTTGGAGCTGAATGAGATATGGTCTCTGACCTCACAAGAGGTTCACAATTTAGAAGTGGAGAAAAATCTATGCACATGAAATTCTTGGAGAGAAGGAAGGGATAGGTGATGCTGGAAGTTTGGTTTGAGGGTAGGTTGCATTTAGAAATGGAATTTTAGTGATGGGAACTGGAGCGGCTGATTTCAAATCACATCCTAGGTGATCATATCCTGAAAGGGAAGCCCCAGTAATAATCCATTTCTTTGGCCAACTTTCTAAGAAGTCCCTCTAGATATTAGGAACCACAGAACTTTAAACATTTTATTATGGTAAATCACAACCCCGATCCATATTAGACTTACCTCAGTGCTTAGAAAGAAAAGTGGCATTCAGATACTGGGAGTCTTCAGGGATTTTTATTTAATTAGCCTGAGGTGGAGCTTGGCCATAAGCATGTTTTAAAATCTTTGGGTGAGTCTATTGTACAGTCTGCATAGTGGATTAAAGAGTTAGAAAAGTTAGATGCCTGACCTTGGGTGAGTTATGCAATTGCTCAGGATCTTAATCTCCTTTTTTTTTTTTTTTTTTTTGGTAAATACAGTGGATAATACCTTTCCTGTGAAGTTGTCTTCGGGTTAGATAATGCATCCAATGTGAAAGCCACAAAGAGAACTTCTGGCACATAATTACGCAATGAAATCCAATGTCCTTCCCAAGTGAGATGCTAAGGATAAAGGGTCAAGACCCAGACTGGCGCTGATACCCACGGTGTGAATATTGGTTCTGCCTCTTACAAGTTGTGTGATCTTAAGCAAACTGCCTCAGTTTCCTCATCTGAAAAGTGATAACAATAGTTATTATGAGGGATACATAAAATGAGGATTGAATGTATCTGGCACAAAAGCACATAGCTTGAATATGATCATGAGAAAATATCAGACAAACCCTGCAAAATACCTGGTGTGGACTCTTCATAAAGGTCAATGGCATGAAATAAAAAAAGGAAGATTTGGAAATTATTCTAGCTTAAAGAGAACTAAAGCAACATGAAATTGAATGCAATAGATGTTCTTGGATTTTCTTTTGCTATTAAAGGCATTATTGTGATAATTGGTGATAATCTAAATAAGATCTGTATACTGGATAACAGTATTGTAATAATATTCATTTCCTGATTTTGATAATTGTACTGTGATTATGTAAATGAATATTTTGTTTCTAGGAAATATGCATGAAAATAGTTAGGGATAAAGAAGCATTCTGTCTGCTGAGAGGGAGAGACAGACAAAATAAACCAAATATAATCAAATAGTAACATTTGGGAAATCTAGATGTGGGATATCTAGAAACTCTTTGTTCTATTCTTGCAACTTTTGGATAAGTCTGAAATTTTTAAAAAGTTCCTGTCCCTGAAACATATTAGACATCACCTGAGAGTTGGATAAAATAAAGGTGTCAGTGAAAACTGGAGGAAGCAAATTCATCAAGGAAGGCCAGCTCAGGTGACACGCAGTGTGTTCTGGTTAATTAGGCCTCTCCCTGTAGACAAGACCGGATTCCAGGCACTTCCCAGAGGTTCTGTGCTTTCATCAGTTCCCCTGTCTTTAAGGGAACACTAGTCCTTCAGCCCTCTCCTCAGCTCATACGAATCAGGTGCCTGGTACACGTCCTGTTGGTTCTTGGGAAGTAAAGCTGGGGGTCTCACTGGGGTCCTAGGCCTGGGGAGGAAGCTGGGCCTGGGGGACCAGAGATTGTCTCAAGGAACTGGGGTGCCGTGACCACAAAGTTAGCAAGCTATTCGTGTGGACTGAGGAGTAGGGCTGAGGGAAGATCAGCCCGTATGGATCTGATAGCTGTGAGGAGGGCATCGGAGCAGAGAGGAGGGCAGTGGGCCAGTTCCAGGGACCGGAGTAGATGTCAGCAGACCCAGTCCCTGAGGGACCACTACTGATTTCTCTCTCTCTTCCTTCCTTCCTTCTGTTCCTTCATACTTCCTGTTGTGATTTTAGTCTTGAAAGCAGTATTGTAGAATACTACCTCTCATTTTAATTTTAAAAGACTTTGTTCATTTTGCTTTCATTATTTGGCCTGGGTTACACATTAAATTCATGAATGACTTTGATTTCTTAGTAATCATGAGGCACATCCAAGTTAAGTGAGAAAAAGCTAACCTACAAATTGTTTTCAATACCTCTCATTTAAAAACACTCAAATGCAACAGAAAAAGACTTTAAGGGTTAAACCACTCAAAATCCCATTCCTCAGAAATCTTTTTTCTTCCCCTATCGGTGGGGAATAGGTATAGTTTTGTGCATATTCTTTTTTTCAAGACTGGGTTTTGTTTTGTTTATTTTGGTTGTGTCAGGTCTTAGCAGCGGCACGTGTAACCTTTGTTGCATCATTTGAGATCTTCCAGTCGAGTTGTGTGAGGAGGAGGAGGAGAAGGGGACGACAGAGGATGAGATGGCTGGATGGCATCACTGACTCACTGGACATGAGTCTGAGTGAACTCCGGGAGTTGTGATGGACAGGGAGGCCTGGCGTGCTGCCATTCATGGGGTCGCAAAGAGTCGGACATGAATGGGTGACTGAACTGAACTGTGTGGGCTCAGTAGTCGTGGCATCGGCTTTCTAGTTGTGTTGCTCTGGCTTAGTTGCTCCACGGCATATGGGGTCTTAGTTCCCCAAACAGAGATCAGACCTGCATCCTCTACACTGCCAGGTGAATCTGTAACCACTGGACCACCAGGGAAGCCCCTGTGCATATTCTTAATGCAGACATCTGTGTGTGTGCCAAATTACATAAATTGGTTCATCATGCAGGCTATACTTCATGTTTTACTGTATTACTGTATGTCATGGACAGGTTTCCTCAGCATAAACACAGATCAGTCTCAATCTGTGCTAGCTGTGTGGTTCCCCTTTAGGGATACGTTATCATTTATTCAACTAATTCCAAACTGATGGATATTTAGGTTGCTTTTAGGTGTTTTATAACATCTAAAATCCCAGGCATTATGGGCTTGGGCATATGTCTTCTGGATCTCATGTGATAATCTAATTTGGAAAGTTTCTATAATTGGGAAGAAAAGGAGTAGGCATTTTTAAAGCTCTCTTGATTCACTCTGCCGTCTATAATTCCATCTCCATCAACCCTAAGAATGCTTCTGTCCTCAAGCCTCTGACAACACTTTTCCCAAGTCTTTTGATTCCTTGCCAACCTAAGAAGAAAGAAAAAAAAGTCACAGCTTTAATTTGCATTTCTCTTCTTACATTGAGGAGAATAATTCAGTTCAGTTCAGTTCAGTTCAGTCACTCAGTCGTATCCAACTCTTTGTGACCCTCTGGACTGCAGCACACCAGGCCTCCTTGTCCATCACCAACTTCTGGAGCTTTTTCAAACTGATGTCCATTGAGTTGGTGATGCCATCCAACCATCTCATCCTCTGTCATCCCCTTCTCCTCCCGCCTTCAATCATTCCCAGCATCAGGGTCTTTTCCAATGAGTCAGCTCTTCGCATCAGGTGGCCAAAGTATTGGAGTTTCAGCTTCAGCATCAGTCCTTCCAATGAATATTCAGGACTGATCTCCTTTAGGATGGACTGGTTTGATCTCCTTGCAGTCCAAGGGACTCTCAAGAGTCTTCTCCAACACCACAGTTCAAAACCATCAATTCTTCTGCGCTCAGCTTTCTTTATAGTCCAACTCTCACATCCATACATGACTACTGGAAAAACCATAGCTTTGACTAGACAGACCTTTGTTAGCAAAGTAATGTCTCTGCTTTTGAATATGCTATCTAGGTTGGTCATAACTTTTCTCCCAAGGAGCAAGCATCTTTTAATTTCATGGCTGCAGCCACCATCTGCAGTGATTTTGCAGCCCCCCAAAATAAAGTCTGTCACTGTTTCTACTGTTTCCCCATCTATTTGCCATGAAATGATGGGACTAGATGCCATGATTTTAGCTTTCTGATTGTTGAGCTTTAAGCCAACTTTTCCACTCTCCTCTTTCACATTCATCAAGAGGCTCTTTAGTTCCTCTTCACTTTCTGCCATAAGGGTGATGTCATCTGCATACCTGAGGTTATTGATATTCCTCCTGGCAATCCTGATTCCAGCTTGTGCTTCATCCAGCCCCATATTTCACATGATGTACTCTGCATATAAGTTAAATAAGCAGGGTGACAATATACAGCCTTGATGTACTCCTTTCCTAATTTGGAATCAGTCTGTTGTTCCATGTCCAGTTCTAACTGTTGCTTCCTGACCTGCATACAGGTTTTTCAGGAGGCAGGTCAGGTGGTTTTGTATTCCCATCTCTTTCAGAATTTTCCACAGTTTATTGTGATCCACACAGTCAAAGGCTTTGGCATAGTCAATAAAGCAGAAGTAAATGTTTTTCTGGAACCCTCTTGCTTTTTCTATGATCCAATGGATGTTGGCAATTTGATCTCTGGTTCCTCTGCTTTTTCTCAATCCAGCTTGAACATCAGGTAGTTCACAGTTCATGTACTGATGCAGCCTGGCTTGGAGAATTTTGAGCATTACTTTGCTAGTGTGTGAGATGAGTGTAATTGTGCGGTAGTTTGAATATTCTTTGGCATTGCCTTTCTTTGGGATTGAAATGAAAACTCACCTTTTCCAGTGCTGTGGCCACTGCATATTTCCAAATTTGCTGGCAAATTTTCTGGCATATTCTTTCTAATAAGAAAGAACAAAAAGTCACAGCTCTAATTTGCCTTTTTCTTCTTTCACTGAGGATAAAACCTACCTTATAGCATTTAATAGCCACAGTTCTTTGAGTAGTTACTGCTTTTGAAGGCAGAAGACTCAATCAAAACAATGTCCCTTTTAAGCTTAAAAAATTCAATCAAACTTTCCATGCTTCAGAATTCCCCCTTCTTTTTTATGTATAAGTGTGAATATATGGGTGTGTGTGTGTGTGTTTGTGTTTGGGGAAATTTTGTAAACCACTATTTGAAAGCACAGACTTTGGAGCCAATCTACCCAAGTTTTGAATCCTGGCTCTGGAACTTAACTAGCTGTGTAATTTTGCCTCCATTTCCTCTTCGATAACATAGGCATAATAATACTTACCTTATGAGACTACTGTGAGGATTCGAGGTAATTTATGTAAAGTACTCAGAACAATGTTTCACACCTACTAAGTTCCTTAGAAATGTTATTCTAGTACTTTCCACAGTGGTTTAAGAGGTAAGAGTGTTCTTGATTCTCAGGATAGTAGAGAATATGCTAATACAATATTGAGTTTTGTTTCTTTTTAAATTTTCACCCCAGCATAATAAAACATAATGACCCTTGTTTTTTTTTTTTTTTTCCAGAGAAATTAGTGACGAAGTCTAAGAGAACTCTGTGCAAAGAAACACCATCCTGGTAGTGTGGGAGGCGTGGGAGTGCACAAAGCTACTAGCGACAGAAGAGAAGACTCATGAGATCAAGTTTCTGTGCTTAGAAATATGTAACCCACTTTGGTCTCACGAAAGACCTCTCTGTCCCTGGTGAAATCATAGGGCTCACTCTTGTAAATAGACTTCTTTTTGAATGTAAAAATAAATATGTTAAACTTAAGTAAAATGTTTAAAGTGAGCTTTTTACTTTCTAAACTAACATAAAAAACACCTATTGAAGTAAAATGCAAATTTTATATGATAAAAATACCTTTGATGGACTCTTTTAATTAAGGAGCCTTGGAAATTAGCTCTTTGTATGTATCAGCTGTGAATCTAAATCTAAAATGCGTTTGCCAGGAAATGAGTTTAGTGAGCAGTTGTCAGATATTAAATTTCTTTCAGGATCAATAGTTCTTTCTATAGATTTTTTTCAAGTTTTGTTCACCTTAAGGTAATTTAGACATCAAAAATTTAAACAATGCTCACATATTAAGCTTTAAGGAAAAACCTACAATATTTTCTTACAGAGGTTATAGGAAATATTTTATAATTTCAAAGTCAAGACTTTGAAACATGGTGAGATGTCTCTTATCACTGTGGTTTATTTTTGTCTTTATCTAGCCTTAGCAGCAGCAGCAGCAGCCTTACCCATCAGAGAAGACAATGGAAACCCACTCCAGTACTCTTGCCTGGAAAATCCCATGGACAAAGGAGCCTGGTAGGCTATAGTCCATGGGGTTGCTAAGAGTTGGACACGACTGAGCGACTTCACTTTCACTTTTCACTTTCATGCATTGGAGAAGGAAATGGCAACCCACTCCAGTGGTCTTGCCTGGAGAATCCAGGGACAGGGGATCCTGGTGGGCTTCCATCTCTGGGGTTGCACAGAGTCTGACACGACTGAAGCGACTTAGCAGCAGCAGCAGCAACCTTATCCATAAAAATTAAGAAGACAGAATTTTATCTTTATTTAGCCAAGTACTGAGCTAAGTACTATAATTTTGTGTTAAGGACTGATCTGTGTTTCCCCGCCCCATTATCACCCCCTTCATCCCACATCAATTCATATATTGAAGCCCTAACCCACTGTGACTGTATTTGGAAACAGGGCCTTTAGGGAGGTTATTAAGGTTAACTGAGGGCACATCATAGGGCCCTGATCCAATAGGACTGGTGTCCTTGTAAGAAAGAGATGCCAGGAGTGTGCATACACAGAGAAAGACCATATGAGGACACAGCAAGAAGATAGCTGTCTGCACACCAAGGAGAGAGGCCTTACAGAAACCAACCTACCATCACCATGACCTTGGATTTCCCAATCATCAGACTTATGGAAAAATAAATTCCTATTGCATGTTACCCAGTTGGCAGCATCTTATGGCAACCTGAGCTGACTAGTACATTTTGGTTCAGGTATAAGCAAGTCAGAACCTTATTTCTGTTTCATGGAATAGTTGGATTTAGGCTACCCAGAGTTGAAATGACAGTTCTATCCCATAAACCATCTAGGGAACCAGGATCCCTCCTTGCTGACATTCCAGCATCACTTGGAAATTAAATTATGTCTGCATTTTAAGCAGCAGGATGAAGGAAGACAGAGAAGACACAGTTTCTCCATTTAAGTCCTTGTGCTCACATCTTGCTGATCATAATTTAATCCTATGGACATATTCAAACTGCAAGTGAGGCTGAAAAATATAGACACCATGCGCCCGACTAAAGAGCAAGGCTTCTACTATTGAACAAAAGAGGAGCAAACAGCAGGCTCTACAACAAGGAGTTGTTGGTGGTGTGAGTTTGGCCTCGGCCCTTCCTCCCCCTTCGCTTACATATCTCCATAGCCCACCAGCTCACCATGTTCTGCTAGGCTTCCCTGAAGCTTAGAAAACAATACAGTGTAGGACAGAGAGCAGATAAAGCCGCCTGCTAAATCTGACGTCCCCTAAAGCCCAACATAAAACACACAAACACCCTTTCCAGGTGTCCTCTAGCTGCTAACCTCATTCTGCTGTCCCTGGGGTCCTCCTCACTCCATGGCAGCATCTCCCTTACTAGCCTTTACTGAGCAAATCTCCTCCAGACTTTCAGGGACACTTCACTTTTTCTCCATAGGAGTTGATCTGGCCATCTCGTTGTCCTCTGGGCTTCTCACTCTCGCCCTGCAGAAAATGCAAAGATTAATTCAGGAATCATTTTGTCCCATGTCTGAGCAATGGAGGGTGTACATGAGGCTTTCCAGAGTAGGAACTGGGGCGACCTTTAACACGTCTCTGGAGTGTCCATGACACACTGAATCCTGTGAGGTTCACGAATTCATTCTCTGCTCCCCTACCCCACCTCACACTCAGAGATCTCCTCCAAGGGAAAAACTGAATTCTCAGAAACTAAACAGCCTAAAACACAGCTCAGAACTCCAGTGCTTCTTGCAAGAAGCACACAGATGAGTGAAGCGGGTTAGATGGGGAATGTGAAAAGCACGCTGTCCTAACAGGACAGCCAACACTCACTCCAGTGGATTTTGATCACATGGGACCAATGTTCCTTCTCCTGATTTTGTATATATAAAGGAAGCTGGAAATTAGTCATGTTTTAGAGGACAAGTCAAGATTTTCAAAATGTTGGCACAGAATTTAAAAATGTAAACATTGCACAACAGACCTACTGGGTTGGATTCAATTTAAATGCAACCCAGGAGCCTCCACTCTGAAACTCTTTAGTGAGCACTGAAGGAAGGAAACCTTCCCTAGCTGGCCTTGACAGCTCCAGTAAAGTCACAGAGCATTAGTGATGTAGCAGGCTTCTATCACTGAACTCGGGAGAGCTAGTAGCAGTCTCTTCAGCAGGGAGCTGCTGGTGGTGTGAACCTGGCTTCCAGCATTATCTTCCAGAGCCATATGCTTCTTCCTTTAATTCTTTTTTTTTTTTTTTTTAAGTATACCCACTTGGGTGCACAGTAATAAGGCAGGGACTCACTTCTAGCTGTATACTTCTTGTGGGTGCTCCTTGAGCTTCCAAGACCCTGGCAGAAGCGGTGGACTTAGCACCTGCTAGTGCCTAATTCCGGAGAAGGCAATGGCACCCCACTCCAGTACTCTTGCCTGGAAAATCCCATGGACGGAGGAGCCTGGTGGGCTGCTGTCTATGGGGTCGCACAGAGTCGGACATGACTGAGCGACTTCACTTTCACTTTTCACTTTCATGCATTGGAGAAGGAAATGGCAACCTACTCCAGTGTTCTTGCCTGGAGAATCCCAGGGATGGGGAAGCCTGGTGGGCTGCCGTCTATGGGGTCGCACAGAGTCAGACACAACTGAAGCAACTTAGCAGCAGCAGCAGCAGCAGCAGTGTCTAATTCAATTATTAGGCAGGATGCTACCGTCCTCCTCCGCCTCTGTCTAGGGAGGGGCCAGTCTCTCCTTCTCAGGAGCTCAGATCATCACAAGAAGTGGAAAGTCCCAGGCAGCACCGAGTCCGCAGCCTGCTGTCTGTCCCAGGAGCATCTTCTGCCTCCTGCTATGGTTTCCACCTTCCCCTAGGCTTTGCGTTGGTACTCCTATTTCTGGATGTGCCCCAGAAGGCACGAGAAGTTCTGTGTTCAGCTTTCGTCTAAAGCAATGGGAAGCGATGGATGGTGTTTAAGCAGGAGAGTGACATAAACAAAATGAGTCTGGAAACTGTTGATCTGGGAAGGCCAGACATTGGAGTCAGGGAGACCGGTTAAGGACGCTGGTAGCAGAATAGGCGTGGAGACGCTGCCGTAGGCAAGTGGCAGCGGAAAGGAGAGAAGAAAGCAGAGGCAAGGACAATGTGGAGACAGAATCTAAAATTTTTGCAACTGTTATTAAAAACGAGACCCAGATTTCAAGCCCGGGTGACTGGAAGGATGGTTGTCACAGAAACAAACCAAATTATTAGTACTATGTATTTGTTTATTAAATTTTTATATTGTTTTTTTCTTTCTTTAAAAATAACTTTCAGGGCTGTCAATTGATATTAACAACATTTGTGATTTTTTGTCCTGCTGGAATCCAAGGACTTTTTTTAAGCACTATCTCATTAATCCTCTTGAAAGCTTTGTGAGGTGAGTGGCAGTGGTTTGAAAAGCCAAATATACAGACGTTTGTTCTTTTAAAAAAATATCCTTGACTGTCTCTCACATTCTCACTAAGATTTTTAGACTCTCAATAGCAATTAGTAGAGATCAGGCTTGGCGTGTACTGTGCTCCCAATTATTATCAATAGATTCTAATTGAGAACACGTGTTTGTTTCAGCTGGGATTATTGTCTGGCTGATCACAATGGAGAGTCTGAAAGACAGCATCTGGCAGAGTTATTTTCTGACATCACCTCTCAGTCCCAACTTCATTCATAGCTGCTTTCATTTAGTATGTGGCCCACCAAGACAGAGGGAGTTCTGCCCCAGAAACTGCATCGGCTCCAATGTCCCCGTGAGGTCATCTATGCAATCTTCACAATGTGCAGCAGGCACCAGGAATCATTCCTTAAAGTAGGCATCAGTTCCAGTTATCTATTACTGTGTCACAAATCATCCCAGACCTAGTGGCTTAAATCATTCATCTGCAATTTGGGAATGGCTTGGAAGGCACGCTTGCATCCATTCCATGCAGTGTTAGCTGGGTTGGTTGGCTGGTGATGGACGATCCACTTCCAAAATGACTCTCTCACATGGCTAGAGGTTCTGGCTGTCAGATGGGAGCTCAGCTGGGGCTCTTGGCTGCGGGCCTCAGTTTGTCCTCCTGTTGATCTCTTTATGGGTGTTTGGCTTGGGCTTCCTCACAGTAAGAGCACTTGATTTGAAAAGTAAGAGTTTAAGAGATAGAAAGTGGAAGCTACCAGTCTCTCAAGACTGACCCCTAGAAGTTGTCATAGAGTCACTACCCACTGTATTTTATTGGCCAAAAATGTCACAGAGCCTGCCCAGACTCAGGAGGGGACATAGACTACATTTTCACATGGAACAGTGACAGACTGCATGGCCAAATTTAGTCTCTCACAGTGCAGATTGTATTTAAAATTTTGTAGGAAGGATGGTTTAGTTTGGCATCTCTGATTCAAGACTGATATATTAAATTGCGCCAATGGCCAATAATTCTGGATTCCAAATATATATTTTTCTTAGTCTCCATAAAACTTTTCCACATACTGACTCTATCATTTGTCTCTGACCCTTATTTCTCCTCAAGTTCCAGGCTCTTTTAAGGGCTTCCCTCATAGCTCAGTTGGTAAAGAATCTGCCTGCAATGCAGGAGACCCCAGTTCAGTTCCTGGGTCGGCAAGATCCCCTGCAGAAGGCATAGGCTACCCACTCCAGAATGCTTGGGCTTCCCTGGTATCTCAGATGGTAAAGAATCCACCTGCAGTGGGGGAGACCTGGGTTCGACTCCTGGGTTGGGAAAATACCCTGGAGAAGGGAAAGGCTACTCACTGCAATATTCTGGCCTGAAGAATTTGGATTTCAAAGAATCCAACAGGACTGAGCGACTTTCACTTTCTTTTCCAGGCTCTTTTACTTCTGTTGTATGATATATAATGTGCCAACTCCTGCAACCTATCTACTAACTCTTCTGGAAAATTCTCTTGAGCTTCCAAATGGAAGTGCCTCTCCTGCATGCCTTCACAGGTTTTGGTCGCATCTTAGGAAGAGTTATCACAGCACACTGGATCTTGGCTGCTGATCTGACTTCTCTACAGGCAGGCAATCTCTCTTGTTCATTTTGATCTCCCCAGCACAAAAGATTGTTTCTGGACAGTCGATACTCAATACATATTTGTTGAATGGTTGATCCACCTTTTGCCCTAAATGTTTATATTCCAGGAAAGCTCTGCCATTATCAATGACTTTCACACGCCATTTGGCACTGTTAGAACTTACCCTAAACTTCTTCATCTCTTAACTGGAAGGACTGGATTTTCTGTGATGTCAAACATGAGAAAATGAAAGGAAATGTCATTTGAGTCCTAGGAGAGGTGGCGATGAAAGAAGCTACACGAATGAAAGCCTGATCATTTGTGCTAAAGATGATTCTTTCCATGATGGGAGACCTGGGTTCGATCCCTGGGTTGGGAAGATCCCCTGGAGAAGGGAAAGGCTACCTACTCCAGTATTCTGACCTGGAAAATTCCATGGATGGTATAGTCCACGGGGTTGCAAAGAGTTGGACACTACTGAGCAACTTTCACTTTCCATGACAATGGTGTTGACTATATTAAGTAGGACATTTCTCCGTGGTTTTCTATGTAAAGAGAAGCTGGACAAAGCAGCAGGGACATTAATCTCCATTGGCCCCCTGGACATTTCGAAGCAGGATGTATAAGCCACTCTCCAAATTGATAACCGGTGTCTGATTCCAAATGCATGTCACCAATCTTGCCCTTGGTGCACTGTAGCAGAACATGATGGGACGTTAGCAGAGCAGTGGGGCATACTGGAAAGAGGAATGGACGTGGGGTTTGTTAACACCATCTTATCAATTGAATTTAAAGTGGATATTAATCTTGTTTATTGAACACAGGGACAGATGAACCAGTGAAATCTTGTATTAGAAGCTGTGGGTAAGGCATATCGTCTTCTATGTCAGGCAGTTAGGAGACATTGATCACTCTGCGAGAGGCCCTTACTCAGCATGACGAGAGCCTGACAGGGAGATTTCACCCTTTAGCACTGATGTCAGAAGGGCTTTTACTTCTATTTCATTTAACCTCAAAAATGTATCGAGCTTTAAAGATGCTACTCACGGTGCAGAGTGGTACAGGGGCTAGAGAGAAAAATACAACACCATCCCTCACCTCAAGGAGCAGTGGCTGATGTGTGAGCATGAGGGTGAGGGGTTAGAAACAAATGGAGTAGTTGGCCCCCAGGACTGGACCAGGAGGGAGGCGGAAGCAGCACTTCTTGTCTCTGAGTCCTTGCTTGGGTTACTTAAGTGCTTTAAGCCTCAGTTTACTCATCTTTAAAATGATGTTGAAAAGTGAAAGTGAAGTCACTCAGTCATGTCTGACTCTTTGCAACCTGCCAGGCTCCTCCGACCATGGGATTTTTCCATACAAGAATGCTGGAGTGGGTTGCCATTTCTTTCTCCAGGGGATCTTCCCGACCCAGGGATCAAACCCAGGTCTCCTGAATTGCAGGCAGATGCTTTACCATCTGAGCCACCAAGGCAGCATTGACTGCAGCAATACCTACCTACAGAAGATCACGGCAAGAATTAAAATAGAGAAGGTGTGAAGCTATAAGCTCTGTTTCATTGTACCTTCAACACGTGTTGAGCACATTGCAGGTGGTCAGTGATTGTCTGGTGACTACATGTCAAATGAAAGAGCTTAAGCACAGTGCTGGGCCCACCGTTGAGCGATATTGTAGTCTTAATGACAGTCATGGTGACATGAGATAAGTAATAGCAACTGTGGTTGCTGGTGGTGAGAGCAATGCTAATAGAGGCATTCAGCTCAGTTCAGTCCAGTCGCTCAGTCGTGTCCAACTCTTTGCAACCCCATGAATTGCAGCACGCCAGGCCTCCCTGTCCATCACCAGCTCCTGGAGTTTACCCAAACTCTTGTCCATCGAGTTGGTGATGCCATCCAGCCATCTCATCCTCTGTCGTCCCCTTCTCCTCCTGCCCCCAATCCCTCCCAGCATCAGAGTCTTTTCCAATGAGTCAACTCTTCGCATGAGGTGGCCAAAGTACTGGAGTTTCAGCTTCAACATCAGTCCTTCCAATGAACACCCAGGACTGATCTCCTTTAGGATGGACTGGTTGGATCTCCTTGCAATCCAATGGACTCTTAAGAGTCTTCTCCAATACTACAGTTCAAAAGCATCAATTCTTCGGTGCTCAGCTTTCTTCATGGTCCAACTCTCACATCCATACATGACCACTGGAAAAACCATAGCCTTGACTAGATGGACCTTGGTTGGCAAAGTAATGTCTCTGTGTTTTAATATGCTATCTAGGTTGGTTATAACTTTCCTTCCAAGGAGTAAGTGTCTTTTAATTTCATGGCTGCAATTGCCATCTGCAGTGATTTTGGAGCCCCCATAAAATAAAGTCTGACACTGTTTCCACTGTTTCCCCATCTATTTGCCATGAAGTGATGGGACCAGATGCCATGATCTTCGTTTTCTGAATGTTGCGCTTGAAGCCAACTTTTTCACTCTCCTCTTTCACTTTCATCAACAGGCTTTTGAGTTCCTCTTCACTTTCTGCTATAAGGGTGGTGTCATCTGCATATCTGAGGTTATTGATATTTCTCCTGGCAATCTTGATTCCAGCTTGTGCTTCTTCCAGTCCAGCGTTTCTCATGATGTACTCTGCATACAAGTTAAATAAGCAGGGTGACAATATACAGCCTTGACATACTCCTTTTCCTATTTGGAACCAGTCTGTTGTTCCATGTCCAGTTCTAACTGTTGCTTCCTGACCTGCATATAGGTTTCTCAAGAGGCAGGTCAGGTGGTCTGGTATTCCCATCTCTTTCAGAATTTTCCACAGTTTATCGTGATCCACGCAGTCAAAGGCTTTGACATAGTCAATAAAGCAGAAATATATGTTTTTCTGGAACTATCTTGTTTTTTCCATGATCCAGCGGATGTTGGCAATTTGATCTCTGGTTCCTCTGCCTTTTCTAAAATCAGTTTGAACATCTGGAAGTTCACGGTTCACGTATTGCTGAAGCCTGGCTTGGAGAATTTTGAGCATTACTTTACTAGCGTGTGAGATGAGTGCAATTGTGCGGTAGTTTGAGCATTCTTTGGTATTGCCTTTCTTTGGGATCGGAATGAAAACTGACCTTTTCCAGTCCTGTGGCCACTGCTGAGTTTTCCAAATTTGCTGGCATATTGAGTGCAGCACTTTCACAGCATCACCTTTCAGGATTTGAAATAGTTCAACTGGAATTCCATCACCTCCACTAGCTTTTTTCATAGTGATGCTTTCTAAGGCCCACTTGACTTCACATTCCAGGATGTCTGGTTCTAGGTGAGTGATCACAGCATTGTGATTATCTGGGTCGTGAAGCTCTTTTTTGTACAGTTCTTCTGTGTATTCTTGCCACTTCTTCCTAATATCCTCTGCTTCAGTTAGGTCCATACCATTTCTGTCCTTTATAGAGCCCATCTTTGCATGAAATGTTCCCTTGGTATCTCTAATTTGCTTAACTAGGGGCCCAGGAAAGGAACAGATAAATTATAAGAGCTAAACCTAAAATGATGTTAGCTATGTTCCAGAGGGTCTAGAATAGCACAGAAAAGAGTCCATCCTTCATTGAGAAGGGGAGATTGATTTTGAAATCCTCTGAGTAAGCAGGCAAACTCTGCAGCTATTGGAAGATGGACTAAGGGGTAGAAATTTCTTAAGAACGTCTTGATTTGAGTCTATGACAGAGGTTCAAGTAGGACGTGGTGCTGAACTAGACTCGAGGCAGAGGGAAGGGAGAGGAGGGGAGAAGTGAGAGAGAGGATTCAGAATTGACAGCAGTGTGTGGTTGACATGTGATGTGGGAGAAGCAAGAGGACTGGAACACTGAGAGCCCAGAGTGCTATCCTGACATTATCAGATATGGAGATGTCAGGATTTACAGGGTAGATGATTATTTAGGTTCAACATGTGTTTGTGTTGCTAGTGGAATACCCAGAAAGGAATGGGCTGTAGGCAATTGAAACTTCTAGTCTGGAGAACAAAGGAAAGGTGGAGTCCAAGGTGAAGAGTTGTTCTTTTAAGATACAAGAGTTAATGTTCGGCCAGTACATGGCATTGCTAAGGAAGGTGGTTGGAGAGAAGAAGATCAGGGCAAGGACCTCTGAAAAGAGCCATCCTGTGAGTGAAGGAGGAACAGCAGTGTTTGTGATGTATTAGAAGGGGAAGTCAGAAAGGCAGAAGATCTTGAAGCAAGACCCTGAAACCCATCATATGACCAAGCCCTGCCATTTTGAAAAACAGACCTGAAAGTTGTATCCTGCACTGGAAAAGATGACAAAGGCGGTGACCTACTTCCAACATCAAATGCCATCCAAACTTTGCTACAACTTTGGTGGCCTTTTTTTTTTTAACTCCCTTATCAATTCACAGCTTTCCCCAGTTACTCACTTGAAAGCTCAGTGGAAATATCCTTTAGAGTGCATTGAATTACAGGTAAAAGAATGTCTAAATAAGAAGGAATTAAACCATAAAATTAAACCATTTTTCTAACTAAGCAAGAAACCCAGAGTTTATGGCTCAATAGTGCTATATCAATGTGACTTCAAGGTGGCTCAGTGGGAAGAGAATCTGCCTGCAATGCAGGAGATGCAGGAGACGCAGATTCGGTCCCTGGGTCAGGAAGATTCCCTGGAGAAGGGGCATGGCAACTCACCCAAGTATTGTCTGGAGATTCCCATGGACAGAGATGAGCCTGACACGGGCTACAGTCCATAGGGTTGCAAAGAGTTGGACACGACACCCGACTGAGCACGCACAGCGCTATCAGTGGCACCTTATCTGTCTGCCCTTCCATCCTCAGTGTGTCAAATGCGCTTCTTCTCGGGTTCAAAAAAAAAAAAAAAAAACCCACAGGGAGAGGGGGCTCCTGAACCTCCAAGATTCACATCTTCAAGCAGCAAAGAATGGAGAAAAAGTTTTTCCTTATGTCACTCATACCACTTGGCAGGGAGAAGAATCTTTCCTCGACGCCCCAGCAGGTTTTCCTTGTCATCTCATTGCCCAGGTCTGAGTCAGATGCCAACCCCTGGACCATGCTCTACTGAAGGGAAAAAGGATGATCGTGATTGGTTAAGAGTTAGACCAATCACAATTGCTTCTGGACCTGGCACAATGCTGTCCAAACAGGAAGAGGCTTCAATTTGTGAAGGAAAAGTGGTCAGTGTTGGGCAGATCCCCAGCAGTATCTACCATGTACCAGAGAGAGTGTAAAGCTAGAACTCTCTCTAGTGTGTTGAAGGGGAAAAAAAAAAAAAAGACAAAGGCCAGGCGTGTTGGAATGTGGACAAATACCCAAATTCAAGCAGAGGATATTATGAACATAAAGCCATGTGTTAGGGCCTTTCCAAGGTAACAGATGTACTCACCAAGGTTGCCAGGGCAACCTGGACATCTGAGAAGAAAATAATTTGTTTATCTTTTATTAGCATTCTTTATTCTGTTTAACTAATAAGAATGATTTCCATATGTTCCTGAAACCATGTCTCACTCTTCTCTACCGCACTTAGGGTTGTATAACCTTAGTTTTGTCTGGGCTGACTCCATGGTGGGCATAGAGAATCCTAACACTGAGACCAGGCCAGTCCCACCCCCATTACCCTCATTAGCTCCTCCCACACAAAGGACAAGATTTCTAAGGCCACGGCACTTATATATGACTTTTTCCTCACAGAATCAGAGAAGCATCAACCCTGTGCTATATGTCACCTCAGATCCATCTGCCCCTCCCAGATTTCATCCCTCAATTATTATTTTTTTTCTGCTAATAACATCAATTCTTGATATTGACCCACGGTTTTAAAATAATAGTAGACATCAAAGTTATCTCCTTGGTTTCACTTAAAAGATGTCAACCCACAGGTTCACTGAAGTTTATCCCTGGACATAGTCCCAGGGTCTGATTCTAATCTAGATCCTGACTTTAAGGAAGCAGCTCTGACAAGTAAGGGGCTATCTAGGCTGCCCTACCCTAGACTACAAATAAAAGGGTGATGAGGAGGCAAAACTGAAACAGAGAAATGCATGTCCACATTTCAGCCCAGGTTATATCTAAATAGCCATTTATACAAGGAACGCCTGTTTTACAGTAATAAGAATTAAAGTATGTTAAAACATAAAGAAAGCTTGAGTGCTGAATAATTGATGCTTTTGAACTGTGGTGTTAGAGAAGACTCTTGAGAGTCCCTTGGACTGCAAGGAGATCCAACCAGTTCATCCTAAAGGAAATCAGTCCCGAATATTCATTGAAAGGACTGAAGCTGAAACTCTAATACTTTGGCCACCTGATGTGAAGACCTGACTCATTGGAAAAGACCCTGATGCTGGGAGAGATTGAAGGCAGGAAGAGAAAGGGACGACAGAGGAAAAGATAGTTGGATGGCATCACTGACTCAATGGACATGAGTTTGAGTAAACTCCAGGAGTTGGTGATGGACAGGGAAGCCTGGCATGCTGCAGTCCATGGGATCACAAAGTCAGACACGACTGAGCGACTGAACTGAACTGAAAAGATAAATAGCTGGGAAAAGTAGAATTTGACCCTTATTAGCCATTAATACTTTAGCATGAGTTAGTTTGTCAGATCAAATCACCCTATTTAGTTAGGATAGAGAAAGGGAAGTTTGAAAAAAGCACACAAGGCTAATTCCATCTGTTTTACAGTAATGCCCGAGGCTGACCTTAGATGGTAGTGTTGGGCAGAAGCCCACTGAATTCTGTCCTCTTATGTTCTTGCCTGGAGATGTCCAAAGGCCATCTGTCCCTCAGGGCCCAGAAGAAAGCCCTCTATGATCATCTCCCCTTGCTCAGTAAAGACAGTATCTCTCCTGAAAATCCTAGGAGGTATTATTTACGTCTCTGTCACAGCATTTATAATGGTCTACTTTGTATGATGCTTTTTAAATACTGTTTCTTTATATGCATTATTTTTTTATATGAGAGATCATTTGTTTAAAGCAGCATCATATGCCCCACGAGAACAAGTGCCATGAGCAGAATCCAACTGTGATTCATCTTTATCATCTGCATAGTGTCTTGCAAAGCCCCTTCAAGAATATGTGCTCAAAATATAACTATTGATTGGCTATATAAATTATATTTGAGAACTCAGCCCACATGTTAATTTCAATTTTATTTGCTTTACTTGTTTTAATATTTTTTAGCAGTCAACTTTAAGTCATAAATCTTCTAAAGGTGGTTTAGATTGTGAGGCATAGCAAGTAGAATATACATTTCTTTCCATTTATTTCAAAGTACCATGTGTCAACATAGACACACATTTATGCACATGCATACACTGTATGAAGTTAGAAAATTTGAAGATGATCCTGGCTTCCTTTTCTTCATTCCCAAACATCTGTGTTAATATTTATTTGTGAAATAGAGGCAGCAGGTAGAAATTCACATAGCATACACACACATACACTAAACCCACAGTGCATGGATACAAGGTATTCCAAACTCCATGTCAGTCCTGCCTTTCAGGAAAAGCATCGGTTGCTCACCCAGGTCATCAGAGAAGTTGTACTTTCTGTATAAGTATATACTTATCTGTATAATTTATACTTTTCCTTTTTTCCTGTGCTCTTGTCTAAGGCTGCTGCAGGGTGGTTATGTAAACTTCAGGAGGGGGCTCTCCTGTTATGTGATAAGAATATTTTCCCAGATGTAACTCTGAGACAGAAATCTGCAAATCCATTATACGATCAAGGTTCTCATTTCAGTATGACCTGGAGGTTCTCAAGAATGGTTCACCCTGGGTGGCATTCATTTTGTGATCCCAGCTCACAGACAGGCCTCTGATTTTAATATGGCCTAGGACTCTCAGCTCTGTACTCGGAGGCAAACTGCAAGACCATTTAGAAAGTATAAACGCTCCTCCCGGCCCTAATCCCTTATGTGTAATGGGGCATTTGTTTCTCTTCAGTGAACAGTAAAACTGTGATTCCCTTTTATCCTGAGCCAGGTTGAGAGGGTGGAGATTTCACGGAAATCTCCCACCTTCCTTCCCCAGGCTTTTCACTGTCACCAAAAATCTTCAGAATTTTTACAAATCCCAGCATATCGGTCTAGGTAGTCCCTAAAAAAAATACTATAAATGGAGCTCGGAATCTAGGTCAATTCCATCATCTAGGAAATTCTGAACAGAGGTTGAATTTGGTCTGGAATCTGTGGCTGGCTGCTGCCTGATCCCTCTCAAGCCAATTCCAAAGTATTTAGGGCAAGTACAATAAAAAATATAAATGAAGATATGAATGTAATAAATATATGCAGAGGAAAAGCTTTTCTGGTAAAAGGCCCTCCCCTACTCCAAGGTGACATACAGATTCTAAATGATGAAACATGGAAACCTAGTAGCGATGAGAAAATGTTTTTTTAGAGTGTGCAGTAGCAAGGAAAGGAAAAGAAAAAGAAAAAAAAGTCCTTAAAAAGGTCCTTTGACCTTGGCAAACTTTATAAGCAAAATGTCCTCTGATTTGAAATGGCATTTGTAGACCAAACACATGTTTAGAAGTCTATTCGAAGCAGATTTTAACTCAGTGCTAAGGATTATTAAACCCTGGGGTTTAACAATTTTCCATTCCTCAGGGGCCAAGAGATTTAGATATTTGGGAACCATGTGCTTTCTGTATCTAGTCAATCAAATGAAGCCCTTTGTGTGACTTTTGATTTGATCCCTGCACTGGTTTGCCCTTCTGATTGGGATGCTTGAGGGGCTGAATCTTGTGTAAAATTCCCTCCACAATGACTTCATGTCAGGGATAGCAAATAATTTTCCACTGAAGTCTTTAGTGTAGCAAGCGCTCCATTCTACTCTGAAGGTGATTCTTTGAAAGGAATTAAAAAAAAAAAAAAATTAGTCCAACACAATTCATTAGCAATGCCAGAGAAGGATTAAGAGGAAAATACATTTTATTGATAATAAATTGCTCTCTTTTGCTTTTATAGATATGAATTAAACACATTGCTTGTAGCTACTAAAATTTAATTTTAGCAAAGCACAACTTGCAGATTGAGACAAGAAGTTATTATAACTGGAGAAGATGACAGAGTCTGGTGTCAGACTGATCTTTTTAATTTCCTGCTCTAACCCCTGATTGATTTCTTTTGGCACAGAACTAGACATGTAAGAGATTTCTACTTGGGTGTTAATTAGGATCTTTACCTTGGCTATGCTTCTGACAGTGTTTGCATATAACCCTGTATCTTTCCTAATAGAAAAGATATGAACAATTTTAAGCACCATGAAAATGTGTTAGGGAAACCTAACTCAAGGTTAGAGTTGCTACGTACATTTTTCCCAATGAACTTTTGCTCAAAACACCTCCTAACTTCCTCCTTCCCTCTACAAAACATTGTTCTCCTCTTTATTCTCTGGACTTGTCTACTGCTGCTGCTAAGTTGCTTCAGTTGTGTACGACTCTGTGCGACCCCATAGATGGTGGCCCACCAGGCTCCCCCATCCCTGGGATTCTCCAGGCAAGAACACTGGAGTGGGTTGCCATTTCCTTCTCCAATGCATGAAAGGGAAAAGTGAAAGTGAAGTCGCTCTGTCGTGTCCAACTCTTCGCAACCCCATGGTCTGCAGCCCACCAGGTTCCTCCGTCCATGGGATTTTCCAGGCAAGAGTACTGGAGTGGGGTGCCATTACCTTCTCCAGGACTTGTCTACAGTTCACCAGAATAGAATCATTTGTCCCCAATTACAGTTACTTTGAATAAACTCATTATTTTTGCTTAATTAAAATTGCTCTTTACTCTGGTTAAAGTTGACAGCAGCCTTACTTGAAGTGTACATTAAGGGGAGAAAGAGGTAAAGAGGATCCACAGAGAAATACAGGGGTGTAGGAAAAGATACTACAGATAATTAGGAAGAACAGATCAGAACAGTAGTTAGGATGTAAAAAGAGAAGAGAAGTCTTTTCTGATCCAGGATGAGATTCTGAATTTATGATTTAATAACCTTGCTCTTACAAATGCTGACTGAAGTGACCAAAATAAAAGAGGGGAGAGTTGCCCGTGGAGCCTGGCAACAGTGGAGGAGTGGAGATCATTTAAGATGTGGTGCGAGAAAGATACATGTGGGAGAGGGAGCAATAAGCTGGTGACTGCATGAGCGCAAGGGAAAGGACCGCCTGAGCAAAGTGAAGGGAATCTTAGTCAGATTGTCCTAACAATTTTTGATTGGAAAAGAATGAATATGAAGTGGCACATTTTGATCCTAAAAAAAAAAAAAAAACCTGAGAAGAGTACTGGATGCTGAAACCCACCAAGAAATATAATAGCAACAATGTCAACAACCACCACCACAACCAGCTTCTATGGTGTTTTCTATGTGCTGAGCACAGGGGTAAGGGCTTTATAGATATTGACTCCCTCAATCAACACAGCACGGCTGTCAGGTGGGCACTTTAATCCGTCTTTAAAGATTAGGAGAAACTGAGTCATAGAGATGTTAATGGCACCCCACTCCAGTACTCTTGCCTGGAAAATCCCATGGAAGGAGGAGCCTGGTAGTCTGCAGTCCATGGGGTCGCTAAGAGTCGGACACGACTGAGCGACTTCACTTTCACTTTTCCCTTTCATGCATTGGAGAAGGAAATGGCAACCCACTCCAGTGTTCTTGCCTGGAGAATCCCAGGGACGGGGGAGCCTGGAGGGCTGCCGTCAATGGGGTCGCACAGAGTCGGACACGACTGAAGCAACTTAGCAGCAGCAGCAGAGATGTTAAATTATGATAGACAGTCAGGAAGTGATATGATTATCTTCCTGAACAAGTAGATTCAACCAAACATAATTAGAAGTTAAAAGAGCTCTAATTATGCATGAATAGATTTTCTATAATAAGCAACTTGTTAGAAATTGTGGGGAAAAGAGACCCTTAACAATAACAATAGAGATATAAAGATGTAAGAATAAACTTAAAGATAATATACAAGATTTATAATGATTTTATACAAAAAGTATACTGGAAGGCATAAAGAAATCCATGAATAAATGGAGAGAAATAAAACATTTCTAACAGTCTCCGAATACTGTAACAATATCTGTTCTTCTTGTCTGGTTAGCCTATAAAATGAATCACTATAAATCAACATCTGCTTAACATTTTGAGAAGGAGCTAAGGATATAATGAACATATTTGTTTTAATTTTATTTTTAATTAAATAATACACAAATATATAATCTCATGGATTAAATGAAACTACTAGGGGCAAATGTGGAGAAGGCAATGGCACCCCACTCCAGTGCTCTCGCCTGGAAAACCCCACGGGCAGAGGAGCCTGGTAGGCTGCAGTCCATGGGGTCGCAAAGAGTCGGACACGACTGTGTGACTTCACTTTCACTTTCCACTTTCATGCACTGGAGAAGGGAATGGCACCCCACTCCAGTGTTCTTGCCTGGAGAATCCCAGGGATGGGGGAGCCTGGTGGGCTGCCATCTATGGGGTCGCACAGAGTCGGACACGACTGAAGTGACTTAGCAGCAGCAGCAGGGGCAGATGTGGCTAAACATTGGCACAGTTTGAGGATAAAAAAGGTCTTCTGCTTATCGCTATAGGAAGCAACTCAAATAAAATCAACATTAAAAACTAAATAATAAACTGAGAACATCTGAAAAGATGAATGATATTTATTGGTTAGAATTATTGTAAATCAACAGGAAACATGTGAAAACTCAATTAAAATGAGTAAAGCACATGAACAGGCAATTTTTAGAGGCAGAAACAGAGATAACTGAGCGTATATTCAAGTGTTCTGTCTCACTAGGACTCGAAGATATACCCATTGAGAGCACTATAAGCTATAATTTTCATCTTTGATTTTCAAAATGTTTTGAAATATTTTTCAGTGTCCAGGAAAATGGACACTCTGATATATTTCTGGTGATAGTTATAGACACAAGAAGAGGGAAATGGGCAATAACTACTATTTTCTATATTCTTGTTCATTGGATGAATGAATTAATAGAAGTACTTTTAAAGAATGTCTAAAAGGAGGCAAAAGTTAATTTGAGTTTTATAAAAAATAATTTATAACAAGCTCATTGTATAAACTGGTATATAACATTGGGATATATTTTGTGTAAGTATTATCATGAGGAGCAAAGGATTTTTTAATTTCTCTTGTTCAGTCACAAAGTTGTGTTCAACTCCTTGCAACCCCATGAAATACAGCACACTGGGCTTCTCTGACCTTCTCTATCTCTCAGAGCTTGCTCAAACTCATGTCCATCCAGTCAATGATGCCATCCAACCATCTCACCCTCTGTGGTCCCCTTCTCCTCCTGCCTTCAATCTTTCCCAGCATCAGGGTCTTTTCAAATGAGTCAGTTCTTTGAATCAGGTGACCAAAGTATTGGAGCTTCAGCATGAATCCTTCCAATGAATATTCAAGGTTGATTTCCTTTGGGATTGACCGGTTTGATCTCCTTGCTGTCCAAGGGACTCTTAAGGAAATTCCTCTTAGGGAAAGCATAGTTATTTTATATTACTTTATATTCTATTTTATCTTATTTAAATGCTCACAATTACTTGTTATAAAGAATGATTACTAAACTCATCTCATGAGGCATTTTCTCATTTTTAATCCCAAAGGAACAGTAAGAATAGAGAAAGTGAGACCGAAAGGGGACTTGGAAAAGTAACTGGAGTCTGAGAAAAGCTAGATATTAGCTGTGCTAATATCAACCAAACTCATGAAGTCATTAATATGAGGATATTTTTGTGTGTGTGAAAACAGCCAAAGAACTGAGTGTCACATGAGATGACACAAGAACACAATATGTGTGCATAGGATCTGGAGGTGGAAAGACTGGGAGGACATGAGCTCTGGGAATTCCCAAGAATCATGGGAAAGGGTTTGGACATCAGAGGTCCAGCCAGAGAATTATGCAGCTTTCCAGTGTCATCATAACTCAGATTGAGTTTTATAATCTTCATATTTTTATTATTCTCATGTTTCAAATTGTGTGCATTTTTTCTTTGTATTAAGATAATATCTTTTACCTTGAAAAGTCAGCAAGGAAAGAAAATACAGAGGAGCCATTTCCCATAGGGCATTTTACAAGCTACTCATACCATCAAGGAGAAGGCGATGGCACCCCACTCCAGTACTTTTGCCTGGAAAATCCCATGGACGGAGGAGCCTGGTGGGCTGCAGTCCATGGGGTCGCTAAGAGTCGGACACGACTGAGTGACTTCACTTTCATTTTTCCCTTTCATGCATTGGAGAAGGAAATGGCAACCCACTCCAGTGTTCTTGCCTGGAGAATCCCGGGGACAGGGGAGCCTGGTGGGCTGCCACCTATGGGGTCTCACAGAGTCGGACACGACTGAAGCGACTTAGCAGAAGCAGCATATCATCAGATGTATTTTGCATTTTTCTATGTAAAGTTTTTATTTAGTACCCTATTCTTACTTCCATTTCTTAGTATTTCTAAATGCTTCACTATATTTAATACTCGGCCTCTTGGTTCATGGGTGGTGATGGGTTACTTTTTGTTCTGCTTTAACAAATTGAAGTCTGAGTCCTATCTCTTAGTACTTGCAGTTTGATGCCAGTAAGTGGCCTCATGGTGGGGGAGGGATGGGAGCTTTATTTGCCTTTGACAAGTTATTGCTCATCAACGCATCCACCAAACTTATACACTCTAATTGGAGGCTTTATGTAAACTCTGCAGTTAGACACCATTCACTTGGGAATAATTAACCATATAGGTGATCAATTATTCATAACGCTCATTCACTGATGGGATTTGAGAAGCACCATTTGGTTTCCCATAGGTTAATTTAGGTCCTTGATTTTTTTAAATCCTTCATGGTTAGTTTGGAAATTAATCAAACTTCAAGGTCAGTTTCCACTCATCTCTCCTGGTAGGATAGATTATTTGATTAGTCAGAGCTGCTCAAAGAACTCAAAAGACTAAGTGAATTGAAGAGAATAATGGTAGCAAAGGAACGAGTCTTGCAGAAAAAAAGGGCAGAGTGGTACACATTTGGTAAAAGAAAACAAAATCCTTTTTTAATTTTTTAATTAAAGGAAAAAAAAAAGAAAAACCACTATCAGAGTAAAGTACTTTAAAGGAGCCCAGCCTGAATTGGCAGGGTTGTCTCTCAGGTAGCAATGTCACTTGTAAGTTCATAAATTAGCATCTGTTTACCCCCACTTGTTTCTGTCAAGCCCACTGTCGGTACCTGTAAAATAAGGATCATAAGATTCCACACAGAATCAGGAGCACCCAGAGACGTCTGGGGGTCTGTTCCCTTTCTGAGTCTGTGTGCTCATTGGAGGCAGCAAGAAGGGTCTGGGAGCCCGGGGAGAAGACTCTCGCTCCCTTTATCTCACCCTGACCTGTTTCAATGTGAAACCAGAGCTGCTACTCCAGCCGGCAGATAGCCAGGTTCATTGGTTGCTAACAAATGTGTTTTCCCAGTCTCTCGCATTTGTTCTCCTTATTGCTTATCTGATAATACTTTGATCTCAGGCTGTACTGTCACTGAATAAAATACTTTGGTTTGGCTGTCTCAAAAGTTTGGTTCCATGTGGCACATGTGTGTGCACACATCTGAGATCTTATAGAAAGAAGACCTAGAAGCTGAGGAACAAGTGTGTGAATGGGCAGAAACTGCACCAAACCTCAGTGCTTTAACTTCGTTTTCTCTGTACATTGGGTGTTACCTAGGATGCTCTCTCATCTCTGTGTGCAGATAGATCTATCTGTGGGGAGAAGAGTATCCCCCATTCTGTTCTTCCAGACATAATCAAGCATGCCTGAGTCCTGCGGTGCACAGTTATTATCACTTTTCATCATACAGGTTGGTGCTTCATTCAGTTCTTCATGGCATATTTATTGAGCATTTACTATGTGTCAGGCACCACAGAAAGGATATAGCTAATATCAAGGAGGTTAAGAAACACCTGCATGAACAGAGCTGCCATTCTGCACAGGAGACAAACTGTGCAAAAACCCAGCCCCAAATAATTAGGCTTGTGAGAGTTGGACTGTGAAGAAGGCTGAGCACCGAAGAATTGATGCTTTTGAACTGTGGTGTTGGAGAAGACTCTTGAGAGTCCCTTGGACTGCAAGGAGATCCAACCAGTCCATTCTGAAGGAGATCAGCCCTGGGATTTCTTTGGAAAGAATGATGCTAAAGCTGAAACTCCAATACTTTGGCCACCTCATGCGAAGAATTGACCCACTGGAAAAAGACTCTGATGCTGGGAGGGATTGGGGGCAGGAGGAGAAGGGGACGACAGAGGATGAGATGGCTGGATGGCATCACTGACTCGATGGATGTGAGTCTGGGTGAACTCCGGGAGTTGGTGATGGACAGGGAAGCCTGGCATGCTGCAATTCATGGGGTCGCAGAGTCGGACATGACTGAGTGACTGATCTGATCTGATCTGATCTGAAAGTATGTGTGCTGTGCTTAGTGGCTCAGTCATGTCTGACTCTGCAACCCCATGGACTGTAGCCCACCTGGCTCCTCTGTCCATGGGATTCTCTAGGCAAGAATACTGGAGTGGGTTGCCATGCCCTCCTCCAGGGGGATCTTTCCAACACAGTGATCGAACCCAGGTCTCCCACATTGCAGGCAGATTCTTCACCATCTAAACCACCAGGGAAACCCCTGTAGTAAAATATAGGAAAGTAATAAAGAGAATTCTAGGGTAAAGACATCTTGGGGGGGTAGAGGGTCAGAAAACATCTCTCTGAACAGGGGATAATAAAGCTGAGACCTGAAAGATATTTTTTATTTTTTATTTATTTTGTTATTATTATTATTTTTTACTTTACAATATTGTATTGGTTTTGCCATACATCAACATGAATCCACCACAGGTGTACACGTGCTCCACATCCTGGACCCCCCTCCCACCTCCCTCCCCATACCATCCCTCTGGGTCATCCCAGTGCACCAGCCCCAGGCTTCCTGTATCCTGCATCGAATAGACTGGCGATATTTTTAAAAATCCAGATACACTATTCTTATAAATTTTAGTATTAGAATTTCTAAAAATGAAACTATTAATGGCATATCATTCAAAAATAAGTGAAATGGACTGCTCTGATAGAAGCTAGTTAGTGCCATGGCTCTGACACCTCATCTCTCTTGAGCATCCTCCGTCCCCAAGGAGACCTCAGATAGTCTTAGGGACCTACTCTGAGTCCCAGGGTGGGTTATAGACTCGTGTCAATAAACAGCCCTCAGAACGTGACCCAGGGCTCTGTGCAACCCGTCTGCAAAGCACGGGCCTGAGTGGGGCCTGTGGGCAGTTGCTTCATGCGGTTCTGCCACGTCAGTCAGACATGAGGGTGGGCATCTCCGACGCAACAGAGTAAACAGTCGTGTCACCTCTGACACAGATTTCAAACTTTCCCCTCATGTCCTAAAATTTCAGATACACGAAGCACCACGAACTGCGTGTCACCTCTGTTCTTTGTCTAAAGCTTCAGTGATCTCTATCCTCCCAGGAAGGCTGGCACACTTGAATTAACATTAGATCATTAATGAGAATAACGAATGCCTCTTAGGTGTGTTTAATGAGAGTGAGAGCTTTGATTAACTGCTGAGAGGCTAAGCATTCCACTTGGACATCTCATCTTGAGAGGACTTCTTTTACTTCTGCTTTTTACCCGTACATTCCTGTTTTGTACTATGTGGGGCAAACGTAGGCAGTTTATACTGTTTGAGTAATCAATGTGGGTGTTTTTTTTTCTTGTTATTTTAATTCCACTGAAATAATTCAAAGAATTAACTACTTCAAAAAGTAAAGTACTTAATTTAGGCTGCCTGTTACTCCTGCTAGTTATATTGGGGTATCCAAGCATAATTGAAAAAATAATAAAATCACTCCCATTATGGTGTGGAAAGAGCATTTGCTTATAAAATATCTAGCCAGTTACTGTACAGTTCAATTCCGTTCAGTCACTGTGTCATGTCCGACTCTTTCTGACCCCATGGACTGCAGTGTGCCAGGTTCCCTGTCCATCACCAACTCCTGGATCTTGCTCAAACTCATGTCTGTTGAGTCGGCGATGTTACTGTACACGGCCATTTAAATAGTGACCTAGAGGACTTCCAGATTTTTCTTATATACTTGAGCTATATTTCATTTGTAATGAAAAAAAATTTAAGCCATGAATGATTCAAGTCCAACAGCTGCAGGATAACTAAGGATGCACGAATCAAATTTTCTCTTTAGGATCACTGGAATTTAAATAAGACAGAGTCCTTTGGTAAACCTATTATATAAAGATCATAAAAGCATCATCTTTCAAATGTCATAAAGAGCTAATGTTCCCCTGGTGAAATCCAAATAAATGTAAGCTATTTCCAGCTTTGATCTCTGCTTTCATTTTATTAGAACTCCATTTTAACAGCCTGTGCCTAGCATGTTAAGGACCAAGTTGCAAGTCACTATATCAAATGTGCAACATAAAAGAGAATGCGATGAACTGAACACTGTCCTACTTGATAAAATACTCAAGGTCAGGCAGACTTGGGATGGGAAAGTGGTATACAGCAGGCTGGTAGAGAGCAGTGGTGGGGGAAGAAGACCTTCAATAAGTAGGAGACACCAGGAATATAGATTTGTCCCTGCTCATCTCTTGATTTATATCATGTCTATCCTAGTCAATTACATTCAGCAATTAGAGAGAAGTCAGAGTGCATGCATTCCCATCCTAACTTTTTCAGTATTTCAAAGTTCTATGACTTTGGGGAAATTTTCTTAATTTATTTGAGCCTCTTTTTTTTTATTATCTGTAAATGGGATTTAGACAATCTATCTCACAACATTTTGTTGAGACTTAAATGACATTCTTTGACATAAAGCATGTAACTCCACATAATAAACTATCTTAATAAATGCCTGCTGTTATTATAAAACAATCGTTAAGGGATCTTCCATTGCCACCACCTAGGGAGGGTCTAGAGACAAAAATATGGGTAAAAGAGTCTGCATTTTCAAAGGGTTAACAATGTCAAAGCATCTTGTCAAGTTTATTATGGGGTGGGCTAACAGAGGTACCGGAACCTGTGCCAAAACCCTGTTGGGGCTGCATACCCTTTCTCCACCGTGACATGGCTTGGTTTTGTTCAGGGAGACAAACCCCCTGGATTTACTGTCACTGATGGGTGCATGCCACCTTGTCCTGGGCTTCATTTGATCAGAAATGACCAAGCAGCCAGAGAGCATCCTGACTGGCAACATTCTATTCTTGTCAGGTAGACTGACTGCTGTTTCTTTCACCTGGAGTTTACTCTTCTCTAGACATTTAGAAATTTTCCTTTGACCACCTGATGCAAAGAGCTGGCTCACTGGGAAAGACCCTGATGCTGGGAAAGATTGAAGGCAGGAGAAGGGAATGGCAGAGGAATAGATGGTTGGATGGCATCCCTGACTCAACGGACATGAGTTTGAGCAAACTTCTGGAGATAATGAAGGACAGGAAAACCTGGCATGCTGCAGTCCATGGGGTGACAGAGTCGGACGTGACTGAGCAAGTGAACAGCAACAACTAGGGGTGAGGCTCACAGAGAAATGAATTGAGCACTTTTTATGGCCCGGGTGGGTGAGCAGATGTAGAAAACGTGGGATGTGATGGCATCTTTTCTATTCTCCTTCCCATTTTTTTTCTCTCCCATTTCCTTCTAAGAAGGGCATTTTATACACTGAAAAAACCTTAGTCACCCTGGCCATTGTTACAAAGATGGTTTTCCGCAGCTGGGAGTCTTAGAACTTGGCTCACACTTCAGTGTAGTTAAAAGTTCATGGAATACTCTATTACAATATTCAATAAATCTATATTACATACAACCAGTGACTTGAATAGGTCCTAAACTTAATTTATTTTTTTTTAAAGTTAAAGAATATTAAAAAAAAAAAAAAAGACTTCTTTAGGTTTTATTTCAACTTTCTGAAAAAAAATGAGCCCACCCATCAGAATTTTTTTTACCTCCTTATTATATGTACAGACTTACCTCAGTTCTCAAAAATGCTTTACTAAGCTTGATTAAGCAAATGGGAGGGGACTGAGTGGCACCCACAGCTCCTGCATCCTGTCCCTGTCCCATGATGCTGCCCTGTGAACCCAGGAGGACTGCAGCCCCTCCCAAGGGCGTCCACTCTCTGTGACCTCCTGGCCTTCAGGCCCCTGGGACTCACTCACGCCTGGCATCCTGCAGCTTTCCCCTTTCTCCTCTTTATGCCAGGGCAGCCAGGGAGATCAGCCCTTTCCTTGTTACCACCAAAAAAGTACTCACCCAAGATACTTTGAGTGCAGCAGATTTTACTACAGATTTAGGATGCAAATGTGGTTTGTGCTACAGAAATGCAAGAAATTGAAATTGATTATTAGTCTTCCCATTTAAAAAATATTTCTTGGCCCTTTACGCAAAATGAGCTCTACCTCAAAAGGCTGAGGACATATTAGTCAGGTCTCTCCCCTCCCCACTTCCTCTTCCCCTCCCCTCCTCCTTCTTCATCTTTTTCTTCCTCCAATCCTCTCCCCTTATATCCTAAATCTAAAAAGATAAGAGACTACTCTGCCACATATTAATCTGACGATATGAGTTTCTCACATCCTACCAGGAAAGTAGTCTTTGTCCTTTGAATATTTAAGCCTCACAATGTGCTCTGCTAACAACAGACCATCAACACTAAGGCAGAAGAGAGCAATAGAAGGATTTATTTCTCTTCTGAAACAAAATATGCTATCCTTCCCCAGGAAAGTAGAAACATCTCTAGGCACCTTGGGTTTTTAATAATGTTTCCCACCCTCCTTTTTAATACTAAGTGCTGGATTGTTGTTATTTTAATCTAATCTTGAGTCTCAAGAAACAGTTAATTCATTTACAGGTTTAACAATTGGTTATCTTTGGTGTGGAGTAGTTTAAAAACAACTATGGTTACTCCCAAGTAAATACAATCCCAGATCAGTTTTCTTTTTCAGTAGACATGCTAGAGTCATATTCTAGATCCCCTGTACTCTGGACATCTGGTCTTAGATGCAGTATTTATGCTCCAGGGTGATCATAACCCATAGGGTTGAGTGAGGATTACAGGAAATAGCACAGCTGGGTGGTATAGGTGCTCAACACATGAACAGAGGAGCTACACACAGCTCTTCAGAGCTGTGGTGTAAATTATGCTGTGAGTTGGCCTGGCTGCTAGCCCTCAGTGTGCATTAGCCTCCAGACACCAAGAGCACAAACGGCCTCCAGGCTGGCAGAAGAGCCTTAGGAATCTTCAGGAAAATTAATCCCACTCATTCAGCAGCACCACAATTCCTCTGGACTAAAAAAGAGATACAATTAAGTGGGGGCATTCAGTTCACTT
The DNA here is from genome assembly GCF_019923935.1 of Bubalus bubalis. Classification (NCBI taxonomy): domain Eukaryota; kingdom Metazoa; phylum Chordata; class Mammalia; order Artiodactyla; family Bovidae; genus Bubalus; species Bubalus bubalis. The sequence goes on from NC_059169.1 coordinate 62,644,845, forward strand.
AGAAGCACGGTCCTTCTTATAGAAGTTTCCACTGTTCTGTGCTTCGGTATAATTATTATTGATTAATTGCCTGAGAATCTTTCACACTGACTCATTTCCTTGGAAACAAATAAAAACAGGACTTCCCAGCCCCTGTTACCACACCTACCTCATCTTCATCGTGAAGTGTAGGGACCCTTTCAAAGGCACAAGTCCCCATTAGAACATTGTCCCTGGCTCCCATTCTCTCAATGAGAAACTCATCAACCCCTCCCCAGCCTCAACTCACATTTAGCAGGCCAGTTTTACTGAGAAGCTCCCAAAGGAAAACAGAGGCTGGGCTTCAGCACATGCCAGGTGCAGAGAGATGCCCTGTTAGGTTGGAGCTCAGAATCCCTGACCTAGCTAAACAGAATTACATAATTTTTCACTAATTTACTCATAAAACGTATCAGCAAAGCTCATTAATTTCTAAAATTAAATTCACAGGGGAACAAATTTAAGGCAAAGTTTTTCCATGAATTTCTAATGGCCTCTGTTAGTTATTTCAGTAGAGATACAGGAACAGATTGCAAGTAAGCCACTTTGTAGAAACAACAGGATGGGCTATGACTCCCTAGGAAATCCAACTAGAAATTACCAAGGGCTAATGCCCTTTATTCCTCTTAGTAGGAGCCAGACCAACATTTAACTTAAACCCTGCAAACATGACCTTCCCCTTTTCATTTAAACATTTCAGAGATTTAAAGAAGAAAATATAAATCACACTAGGTATAAGAAATCCAAATGCCCTAAGAATGTCTTTTCCAATATTCTATGATTGGAAATGCAAATGATTCAGATTTGAAACAAAAGTTGATGGCAAAGTTGTCACTCATAAAGAGATGAATGGTCAGTGTGCTGAATTTCATCTCCAGTAAATATGAGAAAAAAGTATATGTACTGGCATTGCTTTGCGGGAATAGGCTATATAAATTAAATAGTTGGGACCATGAAGGTTGAAATGGGAGGCATGTGGGAGTTTACAGAACTCCTAAACTTGGTTTCTTAATACAATATTAAAATCATGGTCAACATCATTTATTGAGCATGACTGTGTGGTACGTGATTGTGAAAACTACCTTTAATCTTCACAAGAGCCCTACAGGATAGAAATGACTTTTGAGCTCTGAATGCCCCACCAGAGTTAAAAGCCCAATTTTTGGAAGCCAGGGCTGATTTCAAAACCTGAGATTGTATTAAGTGGGGCTCTTGGATTCTTAAAGCATATTTACTGCTCTGACCTGTCACCTATTTATGGTTGAGATCTCTGACTTCAGTTTTTATCTTGAGTAATTCCAAAGACAAGCATATGTCAAATCCTCCCACTCCTTTTTATTTAGACAAATTGATATTTTTGTCTTTGAAATTCTAAATTGTTTAAATGAAAACAGGACAGTCATATATGTGGCTGTTATGTTAAACTCATGCGTGAAGATGCACTGAGATCTTCCAGACACATTTTTCTTTAAGTCTTGACCTATTCTGTAATTATCCCTGTGTATGAACAGAAAAAAAAATAAAATAAAAACACATACACATTCCTACGTTCTCTTTCTCCTCATTCCTTCTGAATCAATGCCCCTATTTTCAGTTTTGAGATGGGCTCGCCTGTTAGTCCTGGGTTCTTGGATAAATTGGTTCAAAGAACTTTCCCCCAAAGAACTCTTTCCGCACTGTATCTCCAAGGGACATGACAGTGCAAAGAATAGGGCTCAGAATGGCTATAAAGTGCTGAGTCCTAAAGATATCAGTGGTGGGTACATCTATGGCAGCCAACTCCATTTAGGGTTCCTGACCATTGCCCTGAGAACTGAAAGCTGAGTCAGACTCATCTGTCCCTTTGATGGATGACACTTGACAAGAACAACATAGGCTTCATGCGTGCATCCTCTGCGCCTGGCACAGTGCCCATGTCATCTTAGATGCCCCATATATATGCTTGCATACAGGGCTTCCCTGGTGGCTCAGGCTGTGAAGGGTCGGCCTGCAATGCAGGAGACCCAGGTTCAACCCCGGGGTTGGGAAGATCCCCTGGAGAAGGAAATGGCAACCCACTCCAGTATTCTTGCCTGGGAAATCCCATGGACAGAGGAGCCTGGTAGTATGCTATAGTCCATGAGGTCACAAAGAGTCAGACACGGCTGAGTGACTAACACTTTCATTTCATATGCTTACAAAAAAGATGAAAAAAAATCTAATCTTCTCATGTTTGAGATTCTAGGCCTATATTGTAACATGTTTGATCCTTTTTACTAAACTAAGAGGTCTACAAGTAATTGTGGAAAAATCTATGATTGCTTCATGCATTGCAGACACAGGCTAAAATTATACACACACATACTTCGTAATATCCTTCATACCTAATATGTGGGCTTTCTGGGTAGAGGAGTGGTAAAGAAGCCACCTGCCAATAGAGGAGATGCAAGAGACACAGGTTAGATCCCTGGATTGAGAAGATCCCCTGGAGAAGGAAATGGCTACCCACTCCAGTATTCTTGGCTGGGAAATCCCATGGACAGAGGAGCCTGGCAGGTGATAGTCCATGGGATCCCAAGGAGTTGGACAAGACTTAGTGACTGAACAACAACAGCGATCAGTGTATCAGAGTTGACTTTGAAACTCTGAATTTCATTCTGCAACTGTCCATCCTATGATCTTGGACAAATTACTTAATCTTGCTCAGTTTCATTTTCCTAATTTGTGACGTGAAATAATAATTATATCTAATTAACTGAGTTTTATGAGAATTAAATTAAATGGCTCAAAGTTTTCTTTGTGGGTGTGATTTTGTTAGGAAAAAGTCAAATAAGTCCCTGACTTTGACATCAGGTTCAGGATGGGTTCCGTGTGCAATATTGAGTGAGGCAGAGGAGAGAGGGTGGGGAGAGAGAAGAGAGGCCAGACCAGGTGGGCAGGGGAACAGGAAGGAGGCCTGTCTGCATCCTCCCTTCCTCAGTCTCTACATAAGTTCGTTCATCAGCTTTTATAGAAGTACTGCTGTTATGTGGGCTTCCCAGGTGGCTCAGTGGTAAAGAATCCACCTGCCAATGCAGGAGACACAGGAGACGTGGGTTGGATCCATGAGTCAGGAAGATCCCCTGGAGGAGGAAATGGAAGGCCACTCCAGTATTCTTGCCTGGAAAATTCCACGGATAGAGGAACCTGGCAGGCTACAGTCCACGGGGTTGCAAAAAGTCAGACATGACTGAGCGAATGAGCACACACACACACTGTTGTAATATATTCTGAATCTGGTCTCACCATTCCACTTACTCCACCAAAGTCAGGAGAAACATAAGCAGTGGAAACTAAAAATAAAAGTTGCAGCATCTCCATGTGGCTCTAGAAAAAAAGCAACAAAACTCCCTTCTGAGGAAACAACTATAGGAATTGCAGTGGGGATGCAGAAAGACCATTTAACCTCTTGAGCCCCAGTTGTATCCTGGACGATGGTAAGCAGTATTCCAGTTCTCTGGGCTGCCTGGCTGGGCAACTGCTGAGGGTGTGTCCTTTCCTCTTTTAAATCATGATGTCTCCACTCACTGAGAGGTAACCCAATGGTGCCTTGATACATTCTTTGCAACATGAAAGAACTACCAAGAACATGGGTACTGTGCTGCTCTCCCAGGGCTCTGTTACAATATAAATTGTATTCAGATTCCCTAGTAGGATATTGACAAAACATGACATAACCCAGGTCACCCTTTAGTTATTCCCATGATGCCATAAAAGTGAAAGTCTTAATTGCTAGTCATGTTTGACACTTTGCAACCCGATGGCCTTGTAGCCTGCCAGGCTCCTTTGAGCATGGGATTCTCCAGGTAAGAATACTGGAGTGGGTAGCCATTCCCTTTTCCAGGGGATCTTCCAGACCTGGGTGTTGAACCTGGGTCTCCCGTGTTGCAGGCAGACTCTTTACCATTTGAGCCACCAGGGAAGCCCATACTGTCTTGAAACCATGCAAATACCCTCCCTTACTGAAAGGAAACCCTCAAGGATACATATCTAGTACAGAAGCAGGGGTAAAATTATCTCGTGGGTGGTTGTTTTGTTTTATTGTTGGTTTTGGGTGGAGTCACCTGGAAGCCCACACAGTCACCCCAGAAGGCCCTGTGGGTGTCCTCTCTGCTCTTCTTTCTTCTCCATTGGCAGTGCTCTCAGTCATTTAAGCTGTTCTCCTGCTTTCAGGGCCCTAATTTTCTGCTAACCAGTTCTTCCCAGTTTCCTACAGGGATCTCTTGGGTTGGGTCTCCTCAGGGCCCAGGACTTGCTGACAGGGGCAATCTTTAGTTTTTTTCCCAAGAAAACATAGCAAGAGGAGTTTTCCCCATTGACATTGACCAACTTCTTCAGTATCATCATGCTGGCAGGTTCGCTTTTGCTCTGTTTTACCAGACAGGGCTGGGATTAGAAAAGAAGAGGGTGGGGAAAAGAATGCCATCCTGTCACACACATGTGAGAAGACACTACCACAGTTGCGTTTTTCTAGGTCACAGTTAATAAACACTGACAAATTGCCTATGAGCATTTTATTCCTGTTATGCTGAGATATGAATATTGGAATTCAGTTTCTCTGTTTTTAACGTTCGGAGCAGTCTGCGATCATCACAGGAGGCAGAGGAGATGGAGACAGCAGGTTAGAGGCACGGTGCCTGTAACAGCTTACCCTGTAGGTTTAATAATATATTCTTTCCCAAGCAGCATTTGCTTCATGCACCTTATAGTAGATACCCACAGAGTGACTGTCTAATTTGCAAAACCTATAATGAGGGTGAATGGCAGCTAGCAGCAGGCAAGGGCGTCTAGACTCCAGAATCACAATTAAAGTAAAAGGGCTTCACCAATATTTGTCATCACACATTGAGCCTACACTTTGGGAGAAAAGCAAAATACCCAACACATTGCAATAATCACCAGCAGCAATTAACATTCGGTGAGCCTGTTTTACTCAACACCTAAGTTCTAGTTCACAACGACCTCATTTGCTGTCCTCTCAAAACCCATGAATTCCTTTTCAGGCCAGAGAATACAATTTGTACCCTTGTGCATTGCCCTAAAAAATCAGGGAGCAGTGACCTACAGCCCCTGGGTTGGAACCAGAGCTCTGTAAACTGCAGACAAGTCATAATGGTTAGAGAGCTGAGGAAAGAGAGGACTGAACTTTAACTGGGATTCTCCCCGTGTGCATTTGCAAAAGCTCTCAAGGGTCACCATGTGAGGGTCTTATAACAGCTGGAATTCACTGGCATAGAAAGATAAATCCTTGGCGCTTTCTGTATTACACTGATGAAGCCACACGAAATACATGCTATTTACACTGCCCCTTTCTGAGATGTTCCAGGCCCCCCGATGAAGCATCCTTACTCATGAGTCACCTTCTCATAAAAGTCCTTGTAGGTTATTACGTTTGATGGTGTGAGACTCTCCAAAGAAATGGGTTGGACTAGGTTGGGTCCTTGACTGTGAAACAAAATGTCTGTACTTGCAATTAGTTTGAATTCTGGAATATCGTGTCTTATCTGCCCACCTGAATCTTCCTTGGACGATCCTAGGATGGTGGCTGGCCAGCTCAGTCATATCGTGCCTCTTAAGGAGTTTGCACGCAGAACCATAAAGAAAATGACACAGAGCAGAGTATTGTACAAAGTAATATACATACATAGCTTTAAATAAATAAAAAAAAAACAAAAAACTGAATCTCCCAAGCAAAAAGGGTTTATTGGAAGGATCCTGGGCCTCCAGGATTGACTGGAGACTAGTGACCAGGCAAGACCCAAAGATCTCTGGAAGACAGACAGCTAGAGCCCCAGAAGAGTCAAGCAGCAGCAAGCGAGTGTCTCTGAGATGTTGCGCTGTAGCAGCCACGAAGTGACTTCCAGTCATCTCTTACATCACTGAGTAGTCTGCTCCAAGATTCATGTTGATGTATGGCAAAACCAATACAATATTGTAATTAGCCTCTAATTAAAATAAATAAATATAAAAAATAAACTAAAATACATGAGATTAAAAAAAAAAAGAGATTCAAGAACCTCAGGCTCATGGACTGACTCGACATCAAATGCTCACTCCTTGGCTGCCCGGGTACAGAACTGTACAGGCTGGCCCCTAAAGCCATTGCAGCAGGAGTTGGCTGCTGCCTCTCCCCGTGATCACACACAATGGAAGATTATTTCAAAAGGCAGGTCGAGGTTCCATTTGGAAGAGAGGACTGGAACACCAGTTATGTCAAATGATGACTGCTGTCACTATTTTCTGCTGCTTAACAAATGTCCATGGCAGCATTATTCATAATAGCCAAAAGGTGAACTATATGACCATCAACTGATTATGGATAATCAGATATGATATATGCATACAGTGGAAAAGTATTTGAACATAAAAATGGATGAAGGACTAGTATATGCTACAACATGACCCTTGAGGTCACAAAGTCCATGCTCAGGGGTACCCAGCTTCCAATTCAGTTTAAAGATTGAATTTGTACATTGAGAGGTTGTCAATCTCTGTTAGGGTGGCTTATTTCAAGAATATACCTTTGTTACTTTTATTTGACAAGTCAGGGAAGGCCTTAGAGGGCTAGCTATCTTTCTATGCCCCAGGGATCCCATGAACAAGTAACCACCACCAAAATTCCTAGGAAGTCAAAAGACTCAAATTGCTCCCTCAGCTCTGCTGCCAATCATGGAGAAAGTAAGGGGCAACTGCATAACCTCTGCTCCTGAAAATCCTTCCACTGTCTTCCTTCTCCCCACTGCAATTAGGAGTCATATGTCACTCAGCCAACAGAGAACACTTCTCAAATTCAAGCTTTTGGAAAAAGAAGCTCGTCTTGAACTTCCTGAGGATATAGTTAGGCATTTACTACAGATTCATTCCAGCACGCCTATCCTTTTATGGCCTTGCTTTTAATCAGGTCTACTGAGATACAACTTATATAGAATAATCGTTGAGTCCTGCCGCAAGGCCACAGGTATGAGACCTTGTACCAAGGCCACAGAAGCAGAGTCCAGAACCAAGGTCACCTCCAAAGCTGACTGAATCACTTTGTAACTGTTGCCAATCCCCATTTCCCCCCAACCCTGATCATCAACAACAGCCTTCCTGACTCCAAATTAGGCAAAGATGTCCTTATAGCACCCTAAGCAATCACCTAATGCCAACCTCTCAGCAGGAACTTTCTTTGCCTTGAGGCTATAGAAATTGGCTACTAACCCATGAAAGCATTGACTCTCTCTGCATCTGTCAAGAGGGTGACCCGCTGCACTTGCAGTGTCCCTATTCTCTCTGCTGTTTGTTATTAATAAACTCACCCCCTTCTGAAATGTTGTCTGGAAATTCTTTTCCAACCTGCACTCGGACTGCCTCAACAATAATCATCCTCTATTTTAAATGTATTTCACAAGTTTTGACAAACACATGGAGTCTTTTGTATTAGTTTCTTGGGCTTTCATAACAAAATACCATCATATATTATACTATATACATATATAGTTCATATATATAATTATGTTGAGTGAAAGAATTAAGCATTAAACAGTCTTGTGTTTGATTTCTTTTCCTCAAAATAACAATTTTAATATTCATTTGTGTATTTTGGCACAGCTATAGATTGTTCCTTTTTTTATTGCTGAAAGGATATACCACAAATTATTTATACATTCAATTATTGATGGACATTTAGGTGGTTTCCAATTTTTTTAATTTATTTTTACTTATTTATTATCGACTGCACTGGGTCTTCATTGCTGTGCGTGGGGCTTTTTTAGTTGTGAAGAGAGGGAGGTACTCTCTAGATGTGATATGCGGGCTTCTCATTGTGGGGCTTCTCTTGATGTGGAGCACAGGCTCTAGGCACATGGGCTTCAGTAGTTGCCACACGTGGGCTCAGTAGTTGAGGCTCTAGAGCGCAGGCTCAACAGCTGTGGCCCATGGGCCTAGTTGCCCAGCAGCATGTGGGGTTTTCCCGGACCAGGCATTGAACCAGTATCCTCTTGCATTGCATTGCAAGGCAGATTCTTAACCACTGGACTGCCAGGGAAGCCCTGGTTTCCAATTTTGAATTGTTATAAATAAAGCAGCTATGAACATTAGTGTACAAATCTTGTGTGGACATAAGTCTTCATTTCTCTCAGGTAAATATCCGGACTGAAATTGCTGGGTGATAGAGTAAGGATATGGTTAACTTTACAAGAAATTGTTAAACCTGATTTCCAGAGTGATAGTGCCGTTTTGAATCTCCATTAACAATGTATGGCAGTTCTAATTGTGCTTCATCGGCACTTGACATTGCCATTTAAAAAAGAAAATTCTACCTATTCTAATGGATATGTAGTTTTATCATGTTGTGGTTTTAATTTGCGTTGCCTTAATGAGTAACGATTTTTCCAGTAGTCATGTATGGATGTGGGAGTTGGACCAGAAAGAAAGCTGAGGGCCGAAGAATTGATGCTTTTAAACTGTGGTATTGGAGAGGACTCTTAAGAGACCCTTGGACTGCAAGGAGATCCAACCAGTCCATCCTAAAGGAAATCAGTCCTGAATGTTCATTGGAAGGACTGATGTTGAAGCTGAAACTCCAATACTTTGGCCACCTGATGCGAAGAGCTGACTCATTTGAAAAGACTCTGATGCTGGGAAAGATTGAGGGTGAGAGGAGAAGGGGACGACAGAGGATGAGATGTTTGGATGGCATCACTGACTTAATGGAGATGAGTTTGAGTAAACTCTGGGAGTTGGTGATGGACAGGGAGGCTGGGCGTGCTGCAGTCCATGGGGTCGCAAAGAGTTGGACACGACTGAGTGACTGAACTGAACTGAACTGAATGAGTAATGGTGTTGAATACCTTTTCATGTGATCTTTTATTGGTGCTCAAATGGGTTTGCCCATTTTTGTTCAGTTGTTTTTTTAAATTATTATTGAATTTTAAGATATATTTGTGTATTTAGGATATAAGTCCTTTATCAGATATAAAGTTTGCAAATATTTTCTCTTTCATCTGTCTTTTCTTAACAGTTACTTTAAAAAAGCAAAGGTTTCAATTTTGATGAAGGCCAATTTATCAATTATTTGTTTTATAGTTTATACTTTTAATATTCTAAGAAAGATAACAAATATCTATGTTTTCTTCTAAATGTTTGATATTTGTAATTGTTATATTTAGGACAATGATCCATTTGGAGTTAATATTTCTACATTGTGTGAGGTAAACATCAGAGTTTAGTTTTTATTTTTGATGCTCTTCCTTTTATCATGTTGATTTAGATTTCTACCTAGTAACATTTTGTTTCAGCCTTAAGAAATTTGCTTAACATTTTTGCTTTACATTTTTTACAAACCAAGACTTTTGGCAATAAATTATCTCATCTTTTGTTTATCTAGAATGGACTTGATTTATCACTTATATTTCAAAGTCATCTTTAGTAGATGTAGAACTGTCAGTTTAATAATGTATTTCAACTCAGAAGACATTACTCTATAGTCAGGATAACATAATTTCTGATGAGAAATCTGCTGTAAAACTTTTCTTTGTTTTTTCTGTATGTAGTACCATGTATTCCTGGTTGCTTTAAATATTTTCTCTTCATCAGTGCTTTTTAAAGCTTTGATAATAATGTGCTTTGGTGTGATTTTTCTTTATTTTTTTAATTTATAAAGCTCTTCATAATATGGGTTTATAATTTACACTAAATTTTGCAAGTTTTTACCTGTTATCTCTTCAAGTGTTTCTCCCTCTTTCTCTCTCTCATCCACTTGGACATTTGTCAGATTGACAATGAAATAAGTCTATTCATTTTTTCCACTGTGCTGCTTCATTTTGGATGATTATTGCTTCATCTTCAGATCCACTGATCATTTCTTTGCAATATCTAATCTGCTCTTAATTGCTCGTAGTGCACTTTTCAGTTTATATACTTCAGTGAAATCTTTAAACGTTTCATGTGGGTCTTTTGAAAATCTTCAGTTTTTCTTATCATCATATTCACATTTTTCTTTACATTATTGAGCATATATTTGTAATTATATGCTTGAGCTTCCCTGGTGGCTCAGCTGGTAAAGAATCTGCCTGCAATGCAGGAGACCTGGGTTTGATCCCTGTGTTGGGAAGATCCCCTGGAGAAGGGAAAGGCTACCCAATATTCTGGCCTGGAGAATTCCACAGACTATATAGTCCATGCAGTCGCAAAGAGTCAGACATGACTGAGCAAACTTTCACTTTCACTTTTCATTTGTAATTAGTATTTTCAGTATTAAAACCATATTTGCTAATTATACCATTCCCTTATTTTCTTACTTTTTCCTACTGTTTCTAGGTCATATTTTCCTGCTTTATTTCATGCCTGATAATTTTTAAACGCTAGACATTGTGAAATTTATGTTGTTTTATAGTGAATTTTGTTGTATTCATTTAAACAATGTTTAATTTCTGGCAGAAAGTAAAGTTACTATCAAGTCAATGTAATGACTTTAAGGTTTTCTTTGAAGCTTTGTTAGGATGGTCCCAGAGCAGCCTTTATGTTAGGTACAAGTGAGTCCACTGCTAAGGCAAGAACTCTCCAAGGATTCTACCAAATTCCCCATGTAGTATGAGGTCTCTCCAGTCTGGCTGCAGGGGGAAAAATATCTATGTTAACTTAGGCTATTATTCAACCTATAGCTTTGGCAGCTTCTTTTTTCTACCTTATAGAGATTCATCTCATGCATACATAGATAAGCTCGTGCTCAAAGCTTCAAGGACATCCTCTACAGATCTTAGTAGTCTTCCCTGTGTACAGCTTTCTTCCCTTCGATATTCTATCCCATACATTCTAGGAACATAAGTGTCCTTGAGTTCCACAGTCTGTCTTAATTCAGAAAGACCACTGGGCTCTGCTTGAGTTCCTCTTCCTACATCGCATTATAGAAACTTGGTTGCAAGCAACAGTAATTGATATTTCATTCTTTCATTTATTTATTTAATGCATAGCCACTGAACACTCACTCTGGGTCAGACAATGTTTGATGCACTAAATACTTATACTGAACAAGCAGAAAAATATCCCAGTGCTTACATTCTAATGTTTCACAAGAAAAGGAAATTTACTGGAAAGAAATCTCTAAGAAACACAAAAAATACAGGCATACCTCATTTTATTGCTCTTTATTTTATTGTACTTTGCAATAAAATTTTTTTCTTTTTACAAATTGAAGGTATGTGGCAAATCAGGCATTTTCCCAACAGCACTAATTTTAAAATTAAAGCGTGTACATTGTTTTTATAGACATAATGCCATCGAACACCTAACAGACTGCACTACAGTATAAATATAACTTTTATATGCACTGGGAAACAAAAGAAAAATTCATGTGACTTGCTTTATTGCGATATTCACTTCATTGTGATGATCCAGACCCAAATCTGCAGTATCTGTGAGGGTCTCCTGTATGAGAGATGTACAGAAAATGCAGAAAGTCAGCAAGATAGCAGGAGCCAAGGTCATGCACAGAATCACCATGTTCTGTACATGCTACTGTTGCTGAGATGAATAATCCCTCTTGTCATTTTCAAATTCTTACATCATTCACTCAAGATTTGAAGTTTTAGAAGAAATGATCATATTGGCAAAATCTAAGATAGTTCTTTCTGAGAACTAGAAGAGTTCTAGAAGGAAGAGAGAAATTCAGGGTCCCTTAATTTTTGCAGTGGAAGTGAGGCCTTGTCTCCACAAAGACTGATAGAGATGGAGACCTCCATCTGATGGGATGATGGAGAATTCCTTCTGAGGAGAATTTGGTATCATTAGGAAGGAGGGCAGTGGTGAGAGGCTGAACAGTCAGAAAGTGGTAACCACCCACTACAGTTGCATGGAGATGGCAGCAGTAAAAAGCAAAAGTAGAGTAGAAACTGAATTAAATAATTAGAAAAAAAAAATAAAGGTTATGTATTCGTTAGCAGAGACAAAATACCCATCAGGGAGAGGAGAGCTGAGTTCTGAGCAGCTGGGGTGGCCATTCGGTCACCAGCGCTCATGCAGGCTAAGTAGAGCTACTGCTGTGTTCTGGATGGCAAAGACTGTGTTCCAGTTGCTCAGAGGACTGGATTTATGGCAGACATGATAATTTTCCCTCCCTTTTTATTCCCATATGCATTTACAATGAACTCATAATTAAACAAAGAAACGGAGTGTGTCTGCTTTTGATATCTGAGAGAACCTTCCTCTCCTTAGCAGTGGTGAAGTTTTGCCAGGGCCAGGAAATGCTGGAAGTCCTCCAAACCGTGTAAGTTCCTTTGTCCCCAGGGACTGGGGGAATCCTATCCATACTCTCACGGAACCTCCTAACCTTCCCCACCTACACTGGGCTTTCTTTTCCCGGACTTAGATTCAATGGTTTGACTATTGTGTCCACCTATGACTCCCTGCAGGCACGATTCCCTCAAAATTAGTCACTGAGCACAGAAGTTTTTTGCTCTGCTATTTACAGAAAGCATTTGTCCTACTTTGATTTTTCAAAATGCAGACTACTTTGGTTGTCTCAGAGGGCCAGACACAGTGGAAGTTCTGTCCAGAGAACAAACTCTCCTTAAGCACAATCGGCTGTGAATCAGGAGTTGTAAAGTGGAGAGAACAATTAAAATCAATGACAATATTTACCTTCCTACCAAGAGTGGCTTGCCCAGTTAACAGACTGCACTCAGACGCCTGCAGTGCGCGAGAACACCCCTGGGCGAGTTGGCTGCTCAGCTGGGGCCACACTAATTGCTTTTATTAATGAGGAGAGCTCCCTTTTCTCCAGTGATGTTTCTTGGACTTCTATCTCACGCTTGGTTGGTGAAGCATCACTACTACAAGCTAAACCACAGTTACAATGTTTTCGGCCTAATCGAAACCAGCAGAGCATATTTTAAAAGAGGAAATGGGAAAAAAACAGTTACATTTAATTCCTAAGTGGTTCTTTACAATCATGAGCATTTTAGAGTGTGAGATCAAGTTTTTATCAAGTGAGTGTCAAGCAATTACCATGTGACACCCTCACATGCTGCATGTTGGCACCAGGGGTGAGAAGCTAGTTTTGAAGTAGAGCACTGAATTTGGGGGGAAAAAGAAAGGGCTCCTATACCAGTTGCTCAGGGTCATGCAGACTATCACTTAATGTTACTGGACTTTAGCCTTTTTTTGCGTATGAAAAAGGGATGAGGCAGGACCACACTGAATCACAGTCCTGGGGTTGGGGTTCAGTGAGATACTGAATATGAATGAGGTGTTAGGCAAATGCACAAATACAAGAGACTGTCACCCGAAACAGTGGGGGCTCGCGTGCATTCACTCTGTTTATCCCACCAGAAGAGGCTCACCCACCCATCAGGGAGGACATACATACTACATCCCAACCTTGCGCTGAATCAAAGTGTTAGCTTATGTCTGTGCTCGTACCTCTTTCAACTGCTTATGCTTCAGAGAAACACCAGCAGTTTTGTTAATAGAGCCATGGACAGTTACAAAGAAAGACACTCACTTGTTCCAAGATCCAGCATGACCCAGAATTAAAGGGATTATTTGAGGGGAATTATTGTCCTTCTGACAATATTTTCCCTTCAAAAGAAAACTGATTCTCCTACCAGTAGGATAATAATACAAGAAAAGAAAGCATTGTGTCTGGAGAAATATTGCAGATATGGGAAAAGGTGACAAGGAGAGAAGATAACAATAGAATGGACAGGAAAATAGGTAAAAGACTATAGAAGGAAAGAGAGTACTGGAGGGGGCGTGGAGAACAAATAATTAAAAGCAAAAATATATATATATATATTTGCAAAGAGAAGTGCTAATTTAGCAAGAAAGACCAAAAGACATGAAATCAACTTAGAAAACTGTATAACAGAGAGGTAATTTTGAAATAAAGATCACCCAATACACAGAAGTCTATGTGTGGAAAGAAGGATGGTCTAATTGAAACTATTTATGTAGCTTAAACTCTAGCTCTAGTGGTTTAATACCTCTGTGATTATGGATATAGTTGATACTCTTATAAAGTTTTATTTATTCTTCCGGGTAAGAGTTATTTATGTCCCTGTCTGTCTCCTTTCCCAGAGAGTAGATCCTTACGGGTGAGTCTTACTCAGTTCTCTGTTATCCACAACACCTGGCACAATACCTACCATGCACTAAAGGTTTAATAAAACTTTAAATTGAGTTGAATTATTTCAAGATTTTATTGTCTCCTCTGTGTGTGTGTGTGTACGTGCATGTACATGCGTGCATGCCACATGGTAAGTTCTGGAAATTGCATTTTAGTTTTAACTTCTCTAGTTAGAGATATGACAAAAGTATGCTGAAGTACCAGGAGAACAAGTCTGAAAATCTGTTCACTAAACAATGCCCAGGGAGTAGTTATCTGTCTATTCTTGATGAGGTCTATCTGTCCTCATGTTTAGGGAGTAAGGAGAGGAAGTGGGGATAAGAGAATTCATATCTGTGCTGGCTGGTAAAACAGGCAAAAGGGAGTAGCGTTGTGTCTAGAAAAGAAATACAATACAAGCTACAATCCTTGCTGTTTAGAAAATATCAAATCTATTTAGAGAAGAAAAACTGAAACAAGCAACTATGGATGGGAGCAAGCCACATGTATTTACATAATGGGACTATTTTAGCAGTGAGTGACAGAAGGTGCTACAATTATTCTCCACCAGGACACTAGCTGTGCTTCACTCTCCTCTGTTTTTTTTCTTTAGTTATCCTGAGGGAAACTTCCTAGCCCAGCTCTTCCCGTGAGGTACTCCCACCCTGGCAGTGTTTGCAAATGTCCCCCAGCACCAGCGCCTGACGCTGCGGGGGCTGCTAGGGGCTTAGCCTGCACCAGTTGACGCTGCAGGGGCAGCATTTGAAAGTAATTTACTTTCTCTCTCAAATGACAGTAATGTGCAACTTCCTGATACAAACAGTAAAGCTGCTTCTTTTCTCTTTATCCCTATGTGACAGTCCACCCAGACTGTGAGTGTCTGCAAAGACCAGTGGGTGACTGTGAAAACTCTGACTTTAGCTAAATAAGCTGAACATTGAAAGATCAAGCCTGTCTCACGCACTTGATGTTTCCACTCATGCTGGCTTTTCTCATGCCATCTCCTTAGGCTGAAGAAGGCTGCCATCTCCTATTTACTATAGAAGTTTCACTTCTCATTTTCTCTATGATAATTTTTGGTTTTTAGACCTAAAAATAACCAGGAATTGTTTTTTATTGGAGGACGATGATAAACATAAGAAAAAATATCTTTGTTATATGAAGAAGGAAAGTTCTTTTCAGGAGGCACTGACAGAGGATTTTAAATGTTTTCTTCACTTTTCTAAATCCAAAAGAGGGTAGTGAAACCTAAGGGCAAAAGGAGAGACTGTCATTCTTAAAGTAAAAATTACCTGCTTAGTGATTACTTTAATAAATTGGCTGTGTTCATATCCAAAGTTGCTAATGGATTGTGCTTACGGTACTAGACAATGGCCGTAATTGTAGAGTTTAATGTTGCAAACTTGTGGGACATATTCAAGTGGTGTGAAGACTGTAAGAAAGAAGTGAGAGATGGGGTAGAAGGGAGGAAGAAAAGGAGAAAGAGAGATGATTTTGAAACAAAAAGACTTTGGCATTTACATGGCCTTTATTTAAATCTGGGAACATGAAATTTTGAAGAAAACTAAATTCACGCTGTCAGCTACATACACACAGAAGCCTTTGACATCTAGTTGTCTTTCTCTCTGTCCCAAATCTTTCCATCATAATAGTAAACATGAGAGGTTTTACTGATAGAAACTAAGAACACAGACTTTGGAACTAGATTATTGGGATCAAATTATGATCAACCTCTTATTTACCTACTGGATGAGTTGGGGGAAATACCTAGTCTTTCTAAAGTGCCCTTACTTCTTTGCTTTACGCCTCAGTCTCCTCATCTGTAAATTGGAATGCAGTAAGATCATGCATGCACACATGTTGAGTCACTGAGTCATGTCAGACTCTTTGTGACCCCATGGACTATGGCACACCAGGCTTCCCTGTCCTTCACTATCTCCCGGAGTTGGTTCCATTGAGTCAGCGAGGCCATCCAACCACCTTATCCTCTGTCATCTCCTTCTCCTCCTGCCCTCAATCTTTCTCAGCACCAGGGTCTTTTCCAGTGAGTCGGCTCTTTGTATCAGGTGGCCAAAGTACTGGAATTTCAGCTTCAGCATCAGTCCTTCCAATGAATATTCAGGAACCAGGATTGACTGGTTTGATTTTCTTGTTGTCCAAGGAACTCTCAAGAATCTTCTCTAGTACCACAGTTTGAAAACATCAATTCTTCGGCACTCAGCCTTCTTTAGAGTCCAACTGTCACACCCGTACATGACTACTGGAAAAATCATAGCTTTGACTATGTGGACCTTTGTTGGCTAAGTGATGTCTCTGCTTTTTAATATGCTGTCTAGGTTTGTCATAGCTTTTCTTCCAGGGAGCAAGCGTCTTCTAATTTTGTGGCTGCAGTCACTGTCCAAAGTGATTTTTGAGCCCAAGAAAATGAAATGTGTCACTGTTTCCATTTTTCCCCCTTCTATTTGCCACAAAGTCAACAGACCAGATGCCCTGATCTTAGTTTTTTGAATGTTGAATTTTAAGCCAGCTTTTTCACTCTCCTCTTTCACCCTCAAGAGGCTCTTTAGTTCCTCTTTGCTTTCTGCCATTAGAGCGGTATCATCTGCATATCTGTGGTTGCTGCTGATATCTCTCTTGGCAATCTTGATTCTAGCTTGGGAATGAATTTTGAATGTAAGGCTGACAAGAGCATCTGATGGTTTGAATACGGGATATGAGGGAAAAGAGAGAAAAGGTAATTTATAGGGTGTTTGGCTTAAACATTAGGTAAGTGGTGGAGCCCTTTGCTGAGATGGAGAAGACTGGAGGGAAAAGAAAGGAATTTCTCTTGTATACATTACGTTTGAGAAGCCTATTCAATATCTCACTGCTGCCTGGGCCCTGGCTGGAGGAGTCTGGAATTCAAGTGGGGAGAGGAGATGACATGAGTCTACGAGTCAGCAGTGTACAGATGCTATTAAAAGGCATGGGGTTCTGTGGATTCAGTGTGGGCAGGAGAAGGAAGCTGCCCAAGACCAAGTCTTAAGGTGCTCCAGTATCCACGGGCTAAAAAGAACAGAGGAGGATCCATTATGGAGCCTGAGAATAAGTGACCAGTGGGGTGAGACAAAATCCAGGAGAATGTGGGGTCCAAGGAGCCAAGGGAAACACTTAGAATGGTGCCTAGTGCACAGTAAATGCTCATAAAATTAGCAATTATTAATTCTTGTTTGAAGCTCTGTGATTCCCAAGTAGTCCCGCATGTTCTGACCTCAAAAAGGGTTGAATTCCACGACAGCTCTGACTAATTGAATATGGCAGGAACTGCAGTAGATTCCAAGATCAGATCTTAAGTGATAGAGAAATAGATCAAGCTGAGAATTTAGAAGAAGTATCATATTTGGCCTTCCCTGGTGGCTCAGTGGTAAAGAATCTGCCTGCAATGCAGGTGTCGCAGGAGATGCAAGTTCGCTTGGGTCTGGAAGATCCCATGGAGGAAGGCATGGCAACCCACTCCAGTATTCTTATCTGGAGAATCCCATGGACAGAGGAGCCTGGTGGGCTACAGTCCATAGGACTGCAAAGAGTCAGACACAACTGAAGGAACTTGGCATGCACGCACCATATTTGGCAATGTGAGGGTCATTAGTGACTTTGAGAAGAGAGGTTTTAGTGAAGGGGAGACACAATTCTAAATGAATTGCTCTCCAGAGAGAACAGCAAGAGGAGACAGGTACATGCCAAGTGAGGAATTCTGCTTTAAAGAGGAACAGAGAAATAAGGTAGTAGCCAGAGGAAGTTGTAAAACAAAGGAAGATTTTATTTTTGTAAGGTTTTTTTTTTTTTTTTTTTAGGATGATTTCTGGTGGTGGAAATGAGCCAACAGAGAGTCTAAATTAATGGTGTGGGCCAGAGAGTGGACCCTGAGTAGCTAAGAAAACATCTGATCCAGAGGCCAGGTGGAGACTCTGGCCACAGAGAGGAGCACAGGTCATTCTTCCATTGTTTAAAAACAACAACAACAACAGAAGCAGCAAAGCAAATCTCCAGGTGCAGAGCTGGTAGCTGTCAGATGTTTCAGTGGGAGCACAAGAAAGTTCAATTCTGGCCAATTTCATTTTCTCAGTGAAAAAAGGTCATCAGTTGAGGATGTGGAGAAAGAAGAGGGTATTGGAGGTTTGTGAAGAGAGAAGAATGTGTGAACTGATTGGACTGATTGGATGTGGCCAGTGTGGCAGCCCCAAGGGGTCCTTGGAGATGTATGGTCAAGTTAAAATCTGGGTGGTGTTTTTTAATTCAGCCATTGTTATGAATTTTTGTTCTCAAGTTGTTTGTGTTGTTTATGTTGTCATCAATGATATATAAGAATGCTTTTCCCCTTAATGTAGGCAGATCAGACCTGCCAATTTTTCCTCTGTAAATTCTGAGATTTATATATTCTCAAGAAGTCTCTACTTCCATGCTAAATTATTTAATTCTTAACTATTCTAAAGTTTTCATAATAAAAATTCACAATTTTATTCTATATATGGATTTTTGGGTGTGTGCAAAAGTGTCTAACTTCATTTTTATAAAAATGGATAATAACCTGTCCCAACATCATTTTTCAAAAATCCACCGTGACTCTTTTAAATGCCTCATTGTTCATATGTGCACACTGATTTTGGGCTTTTCATGGTTATTTCCTTTATCATTTTTCTGCACCACCATTACTAACGCTTCATTGCTTTCATCACTACAGTATTTTTCAATATCTGATAGTAAAAGTCACCATTCAAATTTCTTTCAAAATTCTCATGGCAAAACTTGAGAATTTTATCTTCCAGATGAAAATTATCTTTCAGATAAATCCAATTCAATACAATAATTGCCTTGTAAAATGTCATTTAAAATCCTGAAGGAGTTTTGATTGGAATTAAATTGAATTTATGGATTAATTTAGGGAGAATTAACATTTACAGTCTGAGGACTTTCCACTGAGAGACCTGTTATTGTCAGTATTTATTTGGGTCTTCTCTTACGTGCTTCAGAACAATTTTATAGATTTTCTTCGATGAGGAAACTCTGTGTCATCTTAAAGGCATTTTCTGGCTCTGACACCATAAAACAAAACTCATCTATTATCTCCTACGTGGCACCTTGAGGAAATTGATCTTCTTGTGCCATAGTTTCCTTATCTGTTAAAAGGGGACTGCTGTTTGGAATGAATGAGTTAGTACACGTGAGGCACTTAAAATAGTGCCTGGTGCTGCCACCATTATACCTCCTTTCAAAGCTCCACAATCCTGAGACATCCTTTGTATTCTGACAACATCAAACTGCTGCTATTCCAAAAAGGAAAATGTGCCTAACCCTTGCACACATTATTCCAATGTGTCTGAAAATCTAATTTCCAGACTTTCAGCTTCTATAATACATCAGAGAACCTGCTAGGGTGGGTTCAGTTCAGTCAGTTCAGTTGCTCAGTCGTGTCTGAATCTTTGCGATCCCGTGGACTGCAGCACGCCAGGCTTCCCTGTCCATCACCAACTCCTGGAGCTCGCTCAAACTCATGTCCATTGAGTCGGTGATGCCATCCAACCATCTCATCCTCTGTCATCCCCTTCTCCTCCCGCTTTCAATCTTTCCCAGCATCAGGGTCTTTTCAAATGAGTCAGTTCTTCCCATCAGGTGGCCAAAGTATGGGAGTTTCAGATTCAGCATCAGTCCTTCCAATGAATATTCAATGGATTTCCTTTAGGATGGACTGGTTGGATCTCCTTACTGTCCAAGGGACTCACAAGACTCTTCTCCAACACCACAGTTCAAAAGCATCAATTCTTCAGCACTCAGCCTTCTTCACAGTCCAACTCTCATATCTATACATGACTACTGGGAAAAAAAAGCTTTGGCTAGACAGACCTTTGTTGGCTGTCTAATATGCTGTCTAGGTTGGTCATAACTTTTCTTCCAAGGAGAAAGCGTCTTTTAATTTCATGGCTGTAGTCACTATCTGCAGTGATTTTGGAGCCCAGAAAAATAAAGTCTCTCACTGTTTCCATTGTTTCCCCATCTATTTGCCTGTGGGACCAAATGCCATGATCTTAGTTTTCTGAATGTTGAGTTTTAAGCCAACTTTTTCACTCTCCTCTTTCACTTTCATCAAGAGGCTTTTTACTTCCTCTTCAGTTTCTGCCATAAGGGTGGTGTCATCTGCATATCTGAGGTTATTGAGATTTCTCCCAGCCATCTTGATTCCAGCTTGTGTTTCTTCCAGTCCAGTGTTTCTCGTGATGTACTCTGCATATAAGTTAAATAAGCAGGGTGACAATATACAGCCTTGACACATTCCTTCCTGGATTTGGAACCAGTCTGTTGTTCCATGTCCAATTCTAACTGCTGCTTCCTGACCTGCATACAGATTTTTCAGGAGGCAAGTCAGGTGGTGTGGTATTCCCATCTCTTGAAGAATTTTCCACAGTTTGTTGTGATCCACACAGTCAAAGGCTGTTGGCATAATCAATAAAGCAGAAGTAGATGTTTTTATGTAACTCCTGCTTTTTCAATGATCCAGCAGATGTTGGAAATTTGATCTCTGGTTCCTCTGCCTTTTCTAAAACCAGCTTGAACATCTGGAAGTTCACTGTTCACGTCCCGTTGAAGCCTGGCTTGGAGAATTTTGAACATTACATTGCTAGCCTGTGAGATGAGGGTAATTATATGGTAGTTTGAACAATCTTTGGCATTGCATTTCTTTGGGATTGGAATGAAAACTGACCTTTTCCAGTCCTGTGCCACTGCTGAGTTTTCCATATTTTCTGGCCTTTTGAGTGCAGCACTTTCACAGCATCATCTTTTAGGATTTGAAATAACTCAATTGGAATTCCATCACCTCCACTAGCTTTGTTCATAGTGATGCTTCCTAAGGTCTGCTTGACTTCACATTTCAGGATGTCTGGCTCTTGGTGAGTGATCATACCATTGTGGTTAACTTGGTCATGAAGATCATTTTTGTATAGTTCCTCTGTGTATTCTTGCCACCTCTTCTTAATATATTCTGGTTCTGTTACATCCATAGCATTTCTATCCTTTATTGTGCCCATCTTTGCATGAAATGTTCCCTTAGTATCTCTAATTTTCTTGAAGAGATCTCTAGTCTTTCCCATTCTATTGTTTTTCTCTATTTCTTTGCATTGATCACTGAGGAAGGCTTTCTTATCTCTCCTTGCTACTCTTTGGAACTCAGCGTTCAAATGTATATCTTTCTTTCTTTCCTTTGTCTTTCGATTCTCTTCTTTTCACAGCTATTTGTAAGGCTTCCTCAGACAACCATTTTGCCTTTTTGCATTTCTTTTTCTTGGGGATGGTCTTGATCATGCCTCCCGTAGAATATCATGAACCTCTGTCCATAATTCTTCAGACACTCTATCAGATCTAATCCCTTGAATCTATTTGTCACTTCCTCTATATAATTGTAAGTGATTTGATTTAGGTCCTACCTAAATGGTCTAGTGGTTTTCTCTACTTTCTTCCATTTCAGTCTGAATTTGGCAATAAGGAGTTCATGATCTGAGCCACAGTCATCTCCTGGTCTTGTTTTTGCTGACTGTATACAGCTTCTCCATCTTTGGCTGCAAAGAATATAATCAATCTGATTTTGGTATCAACCATCTGGTGATGTCCATGTGTAGAGTCTTCTCCTGTGTTGTTGGAAGAGGGTATTTGCTATGACCAGTGTGTTTTCTTGGCAAAACTCTATTAGCCTTTGCCCTACTTTATTCTGTACTCCAAGGCCAAATTTGCCTGTTATTCCAGGTATTTCTTGACTTCCTACTTTTGCATTCCAGTCCCCTATAATGAAAAGGACATCTTTTTTGGACATTAGCTCTAGAAGATCTTGTAATCTTCATAGAATTGTTCAAGTTCTTCAGCATAACTGGGCAGGGTATAGACTTGGGTTACTGTGATATTGAATGTTTGCCTTGGAAACGAACAGAGATCATTATGTCGTTTTTGAGATTGCATCCAAGTACTGCATTTCGGACTCTTTTGTTGACTATGACTGCTACTCCTTTTCTTCTAAGAGATTCTTGCCCACAGTAGTAGATATAATGGTTATCTGAGTTAAATTCACCCATTCCAGTCCATTTTAGTCCACTGATTTCTAAAATGTTGATGTTTACTCTTGCCATCTCCTGTTTGACCGCTTTCAATTTGCCTTGATTCATGGATGTAACATTCCAGGTTCCTATGCAATATTGCTGTTTACAGCATCAGACTTTACTTCCACCACAATTCACATGCACAACTGGGTTTTTTGTTTTGTTTTGTTTTGTTTTGTTTTTGCTTTGGCTCTGTCTCTTCATTCTTTCTGCAGTTATTTCTCCACTGATCTCCAGTAGCATATTGGGCACCTACCGACCTGAGGAGTTCATCTTTCAGTGTCATATCTTTTTGCCTTTTCATACTGTTCATGGGGTTCTCAAGGCAAGAATACTGAAGTGGTTTGTTAGGGTAGGTTACTACAGAACCTTAAGAAAAGAACAACATTCTCAAGTAATCATAAAACATGTAAAAGAATTATCTGGGAACACTCTGTTGATTATTTGTTTGGTACCATTTTTTCCCCCTTTAGATGTCTACATAATATAAAAACCTAACAATTGTTAAGTTTAAAATATTTTAAAGGCAGAGGAAGACTTTACCATAAATGAGTTCACTGAATATCAGTGTCTTTATATATAAACCAGTATAGTACATCCTTTGAACCAGCCATACAAACACATGACATGCACTTCATATTTAGCAACTTAAATCATACCACATTATGTTGTTTTTCAAGTGTTTTAACACTGCTGCTTTTACACATATAACAGCTGCCATTGACTGGTAGAGAGTGTAAATAAAAACGGCAAAAAAAGAAAACCTGTATCTACTACTTCCCTACATCATTTCTCTCTTTGTCTCCCTCATCTCTCTCTCTCTGCTGAAATAAGGGAAAACATCTAATTATAGAACACAGTGGGTTCTCCTTCTTCTAAGTAGCAGTATAGCACCTTAAGAGAAGAACTACAAGTGTGTTTTGAACCACTGTCTCTGAGAGGCCTGGGATCATTTTTGGAGGCATGTCCTAAGTTCCAAGAGTTCAACTAACTGAAAAAGCACTTAAAAGAGGCAGCCCAGGTCTCTGGAGAATGTCTTCAGGAGAACACGGTAACTAGGGTACTAGGTCACTGCAAAGGTACTTCAAAAAGTAAGTGAAATAGAAAGAGAAAATAGCACATGCAATATTGATGCAGATTGCATTCAAGGAAGAGACAGCTGCAATAGCAGTGCCTCTATAACCCATTGCCCTATTTTTCAGGTCCTTAAACTTATGTCCTCCTGAACCAGCAATTTATGGTTTCTTTTTTTTTTTAATTTTATTTTATTTTCAAACTTTACATAATTGTATTAGTTTTGCCAAATATCAAAATGAATCCGCCACAGGTATACATGTGTTCTACTTCTCAGAGAAGTGTTCATTTCCAAAATTGTTGAGTTCATCATTTTTCACAGAGCAAAATAAGCAAGGTATATTAAAAACAGATGTCTCTGACAGAAAGACGGACATTTCTGAGAGAATTCTGACAGCTAGATATTTCTGACAGAAAGACAGATGTTTCTGAGAGATTTCTGACAAAGACAGATGTTTCAGACAGAAAGACAGATGTTTCTGTCACGTTTGTGACAGAAAGATGGACGTTTGGATGTTTCTGAGAAAATTCTGACAGAAAAACAACGTTTCTGAGTGAAAGATGGACGCATTGATAGGAAGACAGACGTTTCTGAGAGAATTTTGACAGAAAGATGACATTTCTGACTCAAAGATGGACGTTTCTGACAGGAAGTCAGACTTTTCTGAGACAATTCTGACAGAAAGACAGACATTACTGACAGAAAGACGGACATTTCTGAGACAATTCTGACAGAAAGATGGGCGTTTCTAATAGAAAAACAGACGTTTCTGAGAGGTTTCTGACAGAAAGATGGGTGTTTCTGACAAAACGAATGGATGTTTGTGACAGAAAGATGGACGATTCTGACAGAAAGTCGGACATTTCTGAGGGAATTCTGACAGGAAAAACGACGTTTCTCAGGGAAAGACGAATATTTTGATAGAAAGACAGACGTTTCTGGTAGAATTCTGACAGAAAGATGATGTTTCTGACTGAAAGATGAAGGTTTCTGACAGGAAATAGGACTTTTCTGAGAGAATTCTGACAGAAAGACGGACATTTCTGAGAGAATTCTGACAGAAAGATGGACGTTTCTGAGTGAATTCTGAGAACCATGGGGAGCCTGAAGGAATTCTTAGAAAAACAGAATGTTCAAGAGAATTCTGAGAGATGTAGTGTATATGCAGTTTATGAGATAACAAAATTAGAGGCATTCCTGATTGAAAATGGAATTCTGAAAGCACTAAGGTGAGTGAGATCTCTGAGGGAAGAATGATATGAATGATCTGAGAGAAGGATATTGTAAGGGAATTCTGAGACAAGGAGGGTGAGATGGAATTCTGAGAGAAAAAGGATGAGAGATTTCTCATATTAGGAGAGTCAGAGGGAATTCTGAAAGAAAGAGATTCAGATGGAATTCTGACAGTCAAAGAGTATGAGGAAATTCTTAGAATGCGGGGGAATATGAGGGAATTCTGAGAGGAGTGTCAGAGGGAATTATGAGAGAATGGGAAGTTTGTTGGAATTTTGAGACTAGGAAGGTGAGATGGATTTCTGAGAGAAGGAGGTTGGTAGGCAACTTTGAGCTTGAGATGGTGTGAGGGATTTATGAGTGAGGAAATTCTGAGATAAAGAGTATGAGAGGTATTTTGAGTGAGGGAGTGCAAGAGGGAATTCTGAATGAGTAACGGTGTGAAGGATTTTTGACTTAAGTAGTGGGTTTTGTTAATGTTTAGTAGCTAACTGGTTTCTGACTCTTTTAGGACCCCCATGTACTATATATAGCCTGCCAGGCTCCTCTGTCCATAGGATTTCTCAGGCAGGAATACTGGAGTGTGTTGCCATTTCCTTCTCCAGGGATCTTGAGGACCCAGGGATCAAACCAGAGTTTCCTGCATTGCCAGGTGGATTCTTTACCACTGAGCCACCTGGGAAGCCATAAGAGAAAGTGACAGGGAATTCTGAGAGGGAATGTGAGAGGGAATTCTGAGAGGAGAGTCTAAGGGAACTGTTCTGTACATTTACCTTTATGGAAAATTAAACATGTTTGTCAAAATGAAAAGCCATTATGAATTTAACCATTGTAACCAGCTAAAAGCAAAAGATTAACAATAATTTAAGGAAAAAGTATAGCAGAAGAGGTCCCAGAACATCTTATACCCATCACACAATAATGTAATAGTTACCAAACACTCAAACCAGGAAATATTTCTCCAGAAAACTGGCAAGGCTATGGAAAAAAAATATGATTTGCCCTCCCCTCCCACCTTGCAAAAAAAAAAAGTTCCTTTGAAATGGTTATTCAACTTATCATAGCACATACCTTTTAGCCCCTGTGATTTCTTTGTCATTTGTTTTCCGAGAGAGATTGCTCTGCTGATTTTTACAACAGTTTTATGTAGCTAGAAAAGTCAGTTTACACTGCTGACTCTTTGCAATTACAACTATGTCCTAAAGGATTCTCCTTCTGTAGGGACAGGGCTAGAGCTAGGGAACCATAGTCTGTGTGAGACAGAAAGCATATTCTAAGATAGAACTCACCTTTATGGAAATCAACCTGGTTTGGGTTTTATGTTTTCATGCAAATCTATTTATAAAATATAATCCACACAATGTTAGATAAAGTCTACCTTCTAGTTTGCAAAAGACTAAAAAATAAGATATATAATTGGCCATCTCCCTTGCTCAAAAATATCATCTTTTAATACTCCATGCCTTTTCTTTTCAATTAAGCTGATCAAACTGAACTTAAATGCAATAGAATAAGAACAAGGCATTCAATAAATAGCTGATTCATTGAGAGAAGTAAGAGGATATTCACAGAGTAACTATGGCCATGATGAGAAACACTGATTAAAATAATACAGTTGGTCTGGTGTTTTTAGTTTCCTAACAGGAAAATGGATACCCTCTCCCCAGAAATCAAGTTCATCATATGGAAAATGCAGGTAAATATAATGCAGTTAAAAATAAGAATCTATATGATTACAGATAAACAATTAGTGAGAAATTGAAAGATTACAAGGAAAGTGGGAAAAGATGCAGAGACATGGGCAAAATTTGACCTGGGAAACTCCACAGAGAGAGCATAAGAAGAAGGGGGTCTGAAGTACATGGTGGTTTTCCAGTCAGTCACTTGCTGTCTGTAAGAGACCATTTTCATTCTGGAAAGGTCTCTTGGATGAGGTGAGTTTTTAAATGAAGGATTTGGACAAAATGGTGAGACTGGCTGTCAGAGCAGAATACCTAATTCTGCAGCAGCAGGGGAGAGTGCCTGCCTGCTAAAAAGAAATGAGGGATGGAGCAAGGAGCCAGTACCTAAGGCTGAAGGAAGAAGAAAGAGATGGGGAGGGTGCGCTGACGCTGTTAATATGCAGCTGCCTCCGGGGACGGGCCTAACAATAACCACGTCAAAACTCAATTCACTACTGAGAGCGAAAGATATTGTGAGGAATTGAAATCAAATGAAAATAAAGACCATCAAAGCATAGAGAGAATAAGGATGTTAAAACGATAAGGGTCCCCTCTCTCTACCAGTGGCATTACATCATCAGCAGACCTCCCTCCTTTCGATTCTAAAACCTGGGGGGCCACGCAACCTTGCTGTTTCCAGAAACAGCAGTAGATGATGCAAAACTTCCCATCAGGAGCCAGGCATTTTTATCTTTCTGTCATCCTTAAGGAAAAAATAAAAATAACCATAGCGTGTTTTACTGAGTGCTTCTTGTTTGGCAGGCACTGTTCTAAGCACTTCCTACATGAATTCAGCTATCTTCGGAACAACTCTATTCTATTATTATCCCCATTTTTCACTTGAGGAAAATGAGGTACAGGAATGTTAAGTAACTCCCGTAGACTTACACAGCGAGTAATCAAGGAAGATTGGTTGCAAATTCAGGTAACCCGGCTGCAGAGTCCAAGTTCATGACCAATGCATGTTGCTGTCTCCCCATGATACCAGCAGCAACACTGCAGATGACCTTGGAAACTTTTGCACCGCCTTCCAAGGGCCTCATTGTCATATGCAGGCAGGACACACAGGTGCAAACCAAGCTGTTTCTATTTCGGTGGCATACACAGTGTGAAGACAGGAGTGCTCGTACTTGTAATGAGGGAAATCTGGTTCATTTACCCTTCCTATCTGGTCCATTTCTGAGGACAATAGAGAAATATTTAATGTCATCTCATGCCTCTTCCCAAATCTGAACACCTAGTAGGCTCTTTATAAATCCCCGTTTGCTATCAGATTTAGTTTTTAAAATGATAAGACCATCTCTTACAGATGCCTAAGATAGCTTGCCAAATACCCAGTGTTTACACACTCTTGTCTGTATAGGTTTGAACTTAACTGGATTTTCTAATTATTGCCATTTTTGTTTTCCTGATATTGGGCTTCTAGATTTGCAAATTTGTAGAATGGGCTCCTCTATGTTTGTCTTTTTGTGAGCACTACAAGCCATTGCTGATTTACAAGGTCAGGTTCACGTCACAGTAACAGCAGTTTGGGACCAGTGTTAGAAAGGCGGAAGAGAGGAAGAATAATAGGAGTTGTGCTAACTGAAAAAACATAGATAAATATATAGTCTAATTAGAGAAAGGATATCTGAGAAAATCAGTTATAAAAGACTCTAATCCTTCATGAAGAGAAAAATGCTGATGGGAATGTGTTTTCTTTTAATATTTTGATAGAGGTGTTCTCCTTGAAGACAGTATTCACTGCTTAACAGCTTTTGCAATTCTCCAGGCCCTCAGTCCATCCTTGTCTTGGTAATTTTAGAACACAATGTGGCATTTTCTTCTTGATGCCAATAAATTGCAGTGTTTGCTGCTCATCTTCCTTAACAAGAGTTCTTATACTTTTGTAAAAATATATATCTGAGTATAAAGATAGTCGAAGCCCCTACAGATATCTTGTTTTGAAGAGAGACTTTCAAATGAGGCGATAAAAAAATAAATTACACAACAGTAAATTTCCTAAGTAAGCAAGATAATAGAGTCTGAAAACCAAAGGTGCTGAGTGAGCAAGCTTCCACCTCATTCAAAACTAAGCTCTGATGTGACCCGAATGTTAGTCCTGCCGTGTGTAAGATGCATTATTGAGATGGCATCATCTGTTATTGGCATTAGTTATTCAGTTTGTATGACATTTTTCATTACTAACCTTCTCTCTTCCAAAGCCTATAACTCAGTGGTAAAAATTTATATCTTCCATTATTTTTAAAGGGCCAAATTTGGCATACAAATTCTAGTGCTTAAAATGGAATTTTATTTCAGTAGAAAATTGGGCTGCGTTCAAGTAAGATTCTGTGAAATATTACAGAAGCTTACTAGCTTAACTTTTACATTGAAGGATGAGAGACATAGCTGATATTGTGGGAAATAATATTTTTATTTCTGCATGCACAACACAAACAGACTTGCAACCATATGAAAATATTGATCTGGAAAGCTGGGAGCCCCCAGAAGATTCAAGTCCTTTTCTGGGTGCTCACTGAAGGTATTTCTCAGAATGAAGGTTCTAGAATACGGCCTTCAGTATAGCCTTTATGTTTTAAGGAAAGCCAGGGGACTTGTACATGTGAACTGCCCACAAGTGAAACCAGAGATGGGATGGATCGCACCACGCAGGTGGCTCTAAGGATCCAGGGCCAGAGGCAGTGTGCGCAGGAACTTCCAGTGGGCTTTCAGTGGTGTGGTCTCTCCCCAGAGAGCTGTTCATGATGTCATTAGTGGACATCAGGTCATTGACCCAAGACAGCATTTGTCAACATTTTAAAGTCACATCCCCCTATAACTCACTTGATAAACTTGTCATTTCCCCAAGACTCTTGTCTTGTCCACAGTGCTCAAGGTTAAGTCTTATTAAAACGGAAATATAATAGTCACCCTAACACATGACTTCTCATTTGTTTACTTATTATTAATTAGTAATCGACTAATTAAATACATTAGATCCTCCTCTAAAAAGAGGTTTTCACTGGAGGGAAAAGAGTATGAGGAAAAAATGCCTTTCACCATGCCTGGTATGTAGTAAATAGCAAGATCTCAAAAATGTTAGTTCTCTAGCTGGGTTACTGGTGGTAAAGATGGAGAAGGGAAACCAGGGTCTCCACCCATAGTGGATTCTGTACCTACTTGACAATGTATACTCAGGCTTGACTTGACTGTAGGTCTCTGACAGTGATTGGGGAAAATGTTACTGAGCTGATTGTCCAAGAGAAGCTGAGTTGTTTCTAGCTAAGAGAAGAAAGGTTATAAGAGTTAAGGAATTCAAAGAGTTATCGACTCTAATACATTGCATGAAGTTATTTTTTTCTTCAAGGTGTTGGTATCCTGAATCTTCATATTTCCTATGGTTTATTTTACATGTCATCTTTTCTACTGTCCATTCAAAGGCAAGCTCTTTACAGAAAATACAGTCTTCTTTAAGCCTCTAAGAGCCCCCAGCCTACAGCTTTAAGTGCCTGGGCTGGATTATGACTGAAGGCTAGTCTTTGCTCCATATTGTGACACCACTTTACTCCCTTTCTATGGTTTCAAGCAATGCCAAGTACACAATTATCTCTCTTAGGTTGCTTTAGCATTGTTCATATACAAGAAATTGATTCAAGTTGTGCTTCATGTTGGGTAGAAAAGAAATAAATACTATATCTGTTCCATCTCCCCAGGAGTAGATACTCTTTGGATGGAGTGAATAACTAATAATACAATTCTAAGTAGAGCACAAAATGCTCTATTCAGAGCAATGTGCATTGACCATATCTCTAAGTATTAAATATCTTTAATATAGCAGTATAATATCAGTATATTAGGAACTGGAGTTATAGGAAATCAACTGCCTGTGAATTATAAGGTAAATTTTGCTTTGTTAGATATTAATTCAAAAATGGCAATGCCAAAGAATGCTCAAACTACCACACAATTGCACTCATCTCACACGCCAGTAAAGTAATGCTCAAAATTCTCCAAATTTGAGAATTCACCAATTCTCCAATCTCACGTTCAGCAATACATGAACGATGAACTTCCAGATGTTCAAGCTGGTTTTAAAAAAGGCAGGGGAACCAGAGATCACATTGCCAACATCTGCTGGATCATCGAAAAAGCAAGAGAGTTCCAGAGAAACATCTATTTCTGCTTTATTGACTATGCCAAAGCCTTTGACTATGTGGATCACAATAAACTGTGGAAAATTCTGAAAGAGATGGGAATACCAGACCACCTGATCTGTCTCTTGAGACACCTGCATGCAGGTCAGGAAGCAACAGTTAGAACTGGACATGGAACAACAGACTGGTTCCAAATACGAAAAGGAGTATGTCAAGGATGCATATTGTCACCCTGCTTATTAAACTTATATGCAGAGTACATCATGAAAAATGCTGGGCTGGAAGAAGCACAAGCTGGAATCAAGATTGCCGGGAGAAATCTCAATAACCTCAGATATGCAGATGACACCACCCTTATGGCAGAAAGTGAAGAGGAACTCAAAAGCCTCTTGATGAAAGTGAAAGAGGAGAGTGAAAAAGTTGGCTTAAAGCTCAACATTCAGAAAACTAAGATCATGGCATCTGGTCCCATCACTTCATGGCAAATAAATGGGGAAACAGTGGCAACAGTGTCAGACTTTATTTCTTTGGGCTCCAAAATCACTGCAGATGGTGATTGCAGCCATGAAATTAAAAGACGCTTACTCCTTGGAAGGAAAGTTATGACCAACCTAGATAGCATATTCAAAAGCAGAGACATTACTTTGCCAACAATGGTTCATCTAGTCAAGGCTATGGTTTTTCCAGTAGTCATGTATGGATATGAGAGTTGGACTGTGAAGAAGGCTGAGCGCTGAAGAATTGATGCTTTTAAACTGTGGTGTTGGGGAAGACTCTTGAGAGTCCCTTGGACTGCAAGGAGATCCAACCAGTCTATCCTAAGGGAGATCAGTCCTGGGTGTTCATTGGAAGGACTGATGTTGAAGCTGAAACTCCAGTACTTTGGCCACCTCATGCGAAGAGCTGACTCATTGGAAAAGACTCTAATGCTGGGAGGGATTGGGGGCAGGAGGAGAAGGGGATGACAGAGGATGAGATGGCTGGATGGCATCACTAACTTGATGGACATGAGTTTGGGTGAACTCCAAGAGTTGGTGATGGACAGGGAGGCTTGGTATGCTTCGATTCATGGGGTAGCAAAGAGTCAGACGTGACTGAGCTACTGAACTGAACTGAACTGAATTCAAAAAAATTTTGGGCTTATTTGGAGAGATTTCAGTTGAAGGCAGGCAGGGCCTTTTGGCCATTTTGTTCATTTCTGCATATGGTCTTACTTAGATCTCAGGTACTTAAGTGTATGTTAATGAACAATTTGCATTCTTAAAAGACTGTTACAACTAAAAATTTAAACTATCCATGTGCTTACTTTCTATGAACACCATTCCTATTCATTTTATTCATTTATAGCTCTTTGAGAACTATAAATTCCAAGCCAATGAAATCATTTGATTCTTCCTCAGAGGAATTTTGAGTGAGGAGAAAATTGGTTCCATTTACATCATGTGTGTGGCTGGCACTCACATTGTGCTAGGCTGCACTCATTGAGCAGAGCTCTGATGTATAGAAAACGGAGCTGAAAAAAGTTAACCTGCCCTAGATGCTGAAAAACAGTGTGGCTCAAATACCAGATGATACACCAGATCTGACTGAAGGTCCCCAAAAAAAGATCGTGTGTCCACCCCTCCATACACTGTCACACTGGCCCTGTGTCCAAAGCCACCTCAGTGTTCATCAGGAGTAACCAGTAAGCTGGGCTTCCCTGGTGGCTCAGTGGTAAAGAATCTGCCTGCCAATGCAGGAGACACAGGTTCCACCCCTGGTCCAGGAAGAGCCCTCATTCCATGGAGCAGGTAAGCCCACACACCACAACTACTCAAGCCTGAGCTCCCAACAAGAGAAGCCATGGCAAGAGAAGCCCTTGCACCACAACTAGAGAATAGACTCTCTTCTCCACAATAGAGAAAGCCCTCACACAGCCAGGAAGACCAAGCACAGCCAAAAATAAATAAATTAATCTTTATTTTTTAAGAGTAACCAGGAAACAGTGGTGACATCAAACAAGACTAGCGCACTGGGAGTGCCACTCACCACCAACCTCCCACCTGCTCTGGGGTGATGCTGATAGCACACCCCAGAGCTGCCAGGCCCATCCTTCACCCTCACTTTATCCTTCATTGTCTCTTTAGACTTCATCCCCTTTTCCTCTTCCACTCTTCATGCTCTCGCACCACAGAGGACCTTCTTGTTTCCCAGGAAGCCAAATCTCCTCACTCATTTATTCAACAATATTTATTGAGTACCTCATGTGTTCCAGGTTCAATGAAGGGCTCAAAGTTAGCTCCTTGCTGCAAACGGCTCTTTACTGCAGGGGAGGCTCACAGGGAACCACTGACACACACTGATTTAAGTGCTATACTTGAGGTTTTCTCAGTATCGATGACACACAGAAAGGCGTGAACAATTATGCTTTGGAGAGAGATGAGGGACCAGACCAAAATACGAATAAAGAGGTGTCAAAGCAGAGTTGAGAGGAAGGTGCATTTTATCTAGGATTGCAAGAAAGCATATAACTTTACTCATAAATTAATTCACACTCTGCATGATAGATTCATTTTTCTGGATGTCTCATAAAAATCTCAAACTGAGCTGACCACTCCTAAACACACACTGACCCACATTTGACCTGCTCTCCTGATTTCCCCATACTAGTTTTTGGTATCATTAATCAATAGCATCAGATCTTGAAACTGAGCGGCAGCTCTGATTTCTGTGTCTTCTTTATACCTCACATCCTAAGATCTCCAGGATGAATTCATCGTCCTCAAGAAATGTCGACTTGACCCATCTCCTCACGAGAAGGCCACATCAACCTTTTCTTGGACTGGTTATTGTAGACTCTTTATGACAAGTCACTTCTTAACAAGGAACAGGTAACATATGTATTTTTTTGGCCAGCCTCCAGCTGTACTGGGTGCCCTCCTGCCCCGTGTACCCACTGGGTAACACATACTGCACCATCAGGTGTCTGCACTGATCATGGTCCTCCCTTTTTTCCTGTGTTCTCTTGTGGAGTGTGTGTGTGTTTGTGTGTGCGTGTTCATATGTGTGCACAAAGACTTGCAGCCTGGAAACTCCTCTTTTTTGCTTTAATGCAGCCCTCCTCAGTGGCCTTTTCATGTGGAAAACTCTTTTCAGCACTCTAATCCACTGCTGTCTCTATAATTTTTCTACCCCCTTACCTGAATATCTTCAACAAAACACAGCACAATGAATTGTAAAGAATTATTTGAACAATCTGAACACATTAGGATACAAGCAGAAAGTAACTTGAGTATTTTGGGTCATTACTGCCTTTTAAACTTGCGCTTTTGAATAGCTTTTTTTTTTTCTTTTTCCTCCCCCTCTATCCCCTTGGGTAATCTTGAAGTGACCCTATAGTTTTTACAGCATGCTCAGGTACTAACTGATGATGTAGGCTTGCAGAAACGTAAAGTGCAGACAGATCTACTATCGATCATTGATTCTGTCCGTCATTCAACAGAAAGCACAGGGAACTGGGGGTGACAGTGGTGAGTTCAGTGGAAAATCCCCAGGTCACATGGTTAATGTGGTGGTGTGCTGGCTCAAGGCCCGCTGTGCGTGCCCAGTGGCCACAGGTTGTCTCTTTATTTTGCAGGGATTGGCAGGGAGGTGGTCTTCATCAAACCTCTCTACTCGTCCTCTGCCACCTGGGCCATCTTACTGTCATTCCCTGAACAAGTTAACTTCTCCCAACTGGCCATGAATGACCCCTTCATCCTAGCTTCTGGCCATCCACCAGTGGGGTCCTTCTCTGATGGTCACCTTGCCTCAGAGATATTCAATTCCACAGGAGTTTTTTCTCAAAACAAACATAATTTAATTTTACTTTAAAAAATTTTTAATTCTTTTGACCATTCCATGTGGCATGTGGAATCTTAGTTCCCTAACTAGGGGTCAAACCTGTAACCCCTGCAGTGGGAGCATGGAGTCTTCACCACTGAACCTCCACGGAAGTCGCCAACTTTTTTTTTATAGGTTACAAAATATGTTTTTTTAAATTAATTAATTTATTTTAATTGGAGGCTAATTACTTTACAATACTGTGGTGGTTTTTCCATACATTGACATGAATCAGTCATGGGTGTACATGTGTCCCCATCCTGAACCCCCCCTCCCACCTCCCTCCCCATCCCATCCCTCAGGGTTGTCCCGGTGCACCAGCTTTGAGTGCTCTGTTTTATGCATCAAACTTGGACTGGTGATCTATTTCACATATGGTAATATACATGTTTCAATGCTATTCTCTCAAATCATCCCACCCTCACCTTCTCCCACAGAGTTCAAAAATCTGTTCTTTATATCTGTGTCTCTTTTGCTGTCTCGCATATAGGGTTGTCGTTACCATCTTTCTAAATTACATATATATGCATTAATATACTGCATTGGAGTTTTTATTTCTGACTTACTTCACTCTGCATAATAGGCACCAGTTTCATCCACCTCAGAACTGATTCAAATGCATTCTTTTTAATGGCTGAGTAATATTCCATTGTGTAAATGTACCAAAACTTTATTATCCATTCATCTGCCAGTGGATATCTAGGTTGCTTTCCATGTCCTTGCTATTGTAAACAGTGCTGTGATGAACTTTGGGGTACACGTATTCTTTTAATTCTGGTTTCCTCGGTGTGTATGCCCAGCAGTGGGATTGCTGGGTTGTATGATTTCAGAATATTTTTAGATTTACAGAAAAGTTGTCAAGATAATAAGAGAGTTCCCATGTACCTCACACCTAGTTGCCCTTATTGTTAACTTCTTATATCAGTGTGGTACATTTGACACGACTAATGACCTAATATTTGTACTTTATTATTAACTGATGTCTATACTTTATTCTGGAGAAGGCAATGGCACCCCACTCCAGTGTTCTTGCCTGGAAGATCCCATGGACGGAGGAGCCTGGTAGGCTGCAGTCCATGGGGTCACACAGAGTCGGACACGACTGAAGTGACTTAGCAGCAGCAGCAGCATACTTTATTCAGTTCATTATTTGGTGGGGTGGGTGGGGGAGCTTCCCAAGTGGCGCAGTGGTGAAGAATCCAATTGCCAATGTCTGGCCTCGTGTCACCTCAGGCCCCCCTTAGCTGTGAAAGGTTCTCAGCCTTGGTTTTGATGAGCTTGCTAGTTTTGAGGTGTACTGATCAGGTTATCTGGTAGAATGTCCCTAATTGAGAACATTTCATATTACACTAGAGTTATGGGTTTTAAGGAAGAAGACCACACATGTAAACTGCCATTCTCATCACATTATATCAAGAGTACATACTGTCTGCATTAATTTTACTGTTGATATTGACCTTAACCAACTGGCTAAGGTAGTGTTTGTTCAATTTCTCCACTGGAAAGTTACTCTTTGTATTTTCCTCTTTCAACACTGTACCCATTGGAAGGAAGTCACTATGCTCAGCTCACATAGTGGGAAGTTTTGCTTCACCACTTTGAAGACAGAATCAGATCAGATCAGATCAGTCACTCAGTCGTGTCCGACTCTTTGCGACCCCATGAATCGCAGCACACCAGGCCTCCCTGTCCATCACCAACTCCCGGAGTTCACTGAGACTCACGTCCATCGAGTCAATGATGCCATCCAGCCATCTCATCCTCTGTCGTCCCCTTCTCCTCCTGCCCCCAATCCCTCCCAGCATCAGAGTCTTTTCCAATGAGTCAACTCTTTGCATGAGGTGGCCAAAGTACTGGAGTTTCAGCTTCAGCATGATTCCTTCCAAAGAAATCCCAGGGCTGATCTCCTTCAGAATGGACTGGTTGGATCTCCTTGCAGTCCAAGGGACTCTCAAGAGTCTTCTCCAACACCACAGTTCAAAACCATCAATTCTTTGGCGCTCAGCCTTCTTCACAGTCCAACTCTCACATCCATACATGACCACAGGAAAAACCATAGCCTTGACTAGACGAACCTTTGTTGGCAAAGTAATGTCTCTGCTTTTGAATATGCTATCTAGATTGGTCATAACTTTCCTTCCAAGGAGTAAGCGTCTTTTAATTTCATGGCTGCAGTCACCATCTGTAGTGATTTTGGAGCCCAGAAAAATAAAGTCTGACATTGTTTCCACTGTTTCCCCATCTATTTCCCATGAAGTGGTGGGACCGGATGCCATGATCTTCGTTTTCTGAATGTTGAGCTTTAAGCCAACTTTTTCACTCTCCTCTTTCACTTTCATCAAGAGGCTTTTGAGTTCCTCTTCACTTTCTGCCATAAGGGTGGTATCATCTGCATATCTGAGGTTATTGATATTTCTCCCGGCAATCTTGATTCCAGTTTGTGCTTCTTCCATTCCAGCATTTTTCATGATGTACTCTGCATATAAGTTAAATAAGCAGGGTGACAATATACAGCCTTGATGTACTCCTTTTCCTATTTGGAACCAGTCTGTTGGTCCATGTCCAGTTCTAACTGTTGCTTCCTGACCTGCATACAGGTTTTTCAAGAGGCAGGTCAGGTGGTCTGGTATTCCCATCTCTTTCAGAATTTTCCACAGTTTATTGTGATCCACACAGTCAAAGGCTTTGGCATAGTCAAGAAAGCAGAAATAGATGTTTTTCTGGAACTCTCTTGCTTTTTCATTGATCCAGCGGATGTTGGTAATTTGATCTCTGGTTCCTCTGCCTTTTCTAAAACCAGCTTGAACATCAGGAAGTTCACGGTTCACATATTGCTGAAGCCTGGCTTGGAGAATTTTGAGCATTACTTTACTAGCGTGTGAGATGAGTGCAATTGTGCGGTAGTTTGAGCATTCTTTGGCATTGCCTTTCTTTGGGATTGGAATGAAAACTGACCTTTTCCAGTCCTGTGGCCACTGCTGAGTTTTCCAAATTTGCTGGCATATTGAGTGCAGCACTTTCACAGCATCATCTTTCAGGATTTGGAATAGCTCAACTGGAATTCCATCACCTCCACTAGCTTTGTTCGTAGTGATGCTTTCTAAGGCCCACTTGACTTCACAGCTACAGAAATTATTTTTCACACTTAGCTTCTTCTGCATAGGTGGCCTGCCACTTACTGTTCTCTGAATTTGAGGCATTTGCCCCCCAAACTCTAGGGAGAGTTGTATTTATTTTCCTATTACACCATCATAGTTCCATGATTCTGCAAGCATTGTCCTGGACCAGCAGCATCAGCATCACTTGAGAATTTGTTGTAAATGCAAGTTCTCAGCCTCACCCCAGACCCACTGAATCAGAGATTCTGGGGCTGGGTCCTGGCAGTCTGCATTTTATCAAATCCAACACCTGTTTCTGATGCAAGCTGACGTTCAAGCACCACTGTGGTTAACAGTTTGTGTGTACTCTACCCTGAACTTGACTCTAAGCTCTTGTGGACCAATCAGCCAGCTTAGCACATAACTTAACACAGGGTAGGAGCTCAAAAATAAGCTGCGATTTTATTCTAGATTATTTTCTACCATTGAAATTGCACTGTTTTATTTTTCCTGCTGTTGGGCCCTGAGTGCTTCCTCGTCTTTTATGAGTTCCTTCAATTCTGTTCATACCTTTTATTAAAATCTCTTTAGTTAAAACTTTTTGAGTATGCCATCTATTTCCTATAAAACCCTGATGGATACAATGACCTTAGAGTTTATTCATTTCTGTCAAGGACTGCAAATGGAACATTTTTTCCAAAGAAGAAATCGCTAATGATGTGCTTTTAGGCTTTCATTATTTAAGAGTGAAGAACCCCCCTACACTGTTCTGAAGAAATAGCTGGATTGAGCTTCTATGTTCTGTGTGCCAGAATTATGCCCAGTTCATTGCACATTATCCGTTTAATTCTCACAATAATAATCATGAGGTTTTATTATTTCAATTTTACTGGAAACCAAAGGTCAAACCAGTTGTGACTTGCATCATATTATAAAGCTAGAAAAAGTACAACCAGAATTGTAACATCTGACTGAGGACAAAACCAATGTCCTTAAGGCCCCTGCGGGCCCCAAGCATTGTCTCTCTGCATGGGCGACACTGCAACTGCTACACCAGAAGGGGGTTGCTGATGGGCCAGGCAGGGGCAGGGGAAGCAACGCTGCAGACACCTGCACTTCAGTTTCCGCTTCCCAGACAAGAACAGAGAACTTCAGCTGGGGCCCAACAGCACTACGGTGAAAACCAGATCAGCAGAGAGATGAGAAGTCAAAGTTAAGGGCATGAGTATCCCAAAAATGTGTGTTTAGGATTAGGCTGGAAAGTCAGAAGAAAGTTGCATAGTATTTACAGATGAAGAAAGATAAAAATAGACCATATTGCAACTCAATTTCAACAAAAGAGGCAATTAAGAGAGACAAATTATAAGGATGGGGCTGTGCTGTGCTTAGTCGGGTCCAACTCTTTGTGACCCCATGGACTTTAGCCCACCAGGCTCCTCTGTCCTTAGGGATTCTCCAGGCAAGAACACTGGAGTGGGTTGACATGCCCTCCTCCAGGGGATCTTCCCAACCCAGGGATCGAACCCAGGTCTCTCCCACTGCAGGTGGATTCTTCACCATCTGAGCTACTAGAGAAGCCCAAAAATACTGGAGTGGGTAGCCTATCACTTCTCCAGGGGATCTTCCTGACACAGGAATCGAACCAGGGTTTCCTGCATTGCAGCTGGATTCTTTACCAGCTGAGCTACCAGGGAAGACCCATAAGGATGGTACCAGTTAGCATTTGGAGAGAGAGTGAGATTAAGCTATTTTGTCAACTTTTTTTTTGTTTTAGCTACACCTCACAGCATGTGGGATCTTACTTCCCTGACCAGGGACTGAACCCATGTCCCCTGCAATGGAAGTGCAAAGTCTTAACCACCGGACCACCAGGGAAGTTTCCTGTCAATGCTCATCGCTGGGGCTTATTTCCCTGGCCTAGTTACCCGTGGGCAGAGGCTGGCAGTCACTAGAACATGCCAAGACAGCGCATACAGGGATGCAACGCCAGATGGGGGAGGGAGGGCTTAACTCTTTATCACACTAACTAATGGCACTTCTCTTGAGTACAAACAGCACCCACCCCCCACCCCAAAAGGAAACAGTGGATCTTAACTCAGTCTCCACTGAGCACAGCAAGACTTTGCCTTCCATAAATAGTCTTCTTAAGAACCTGCCTTGAAAATCACCTTTTAGTGAGTGGTTCATATAGTCATAAATAAATAAATGTCTGTTGAATAGGAGGGAATGGGAATCATAGCTAGATTGGAATGTCACCTTCTTGATTACAGTGCTCTGAATTGTGACACTTCATCCAGACTCTGTGATTTGTGCTGGGGAGGTCACGGTGAAAAAGTCCTCGCGGAGCTTATCGCACCGCAGCAGGAGGGTCAGACAAGAGAGAAGTAAACTTTCGTATCACGCGAGATGCCACAAAGGAAATAAACAAGATAGGATGGGGAACAGTGTGGTGGTCAAAGACCTCAGAGGAAGAAATACTCGGGCAAAGACGTGGAGGGTTTTAAAGAAAACACACACAAAGACTGCCCGCTCAAAATACACAGGCAAAGTTTTTCAGGTGGAGAGAGCAGTGAGGGTTAAAGTCTGGATTTGGGGAAGGCTCTTGGTGTGTGTGCCCCAGGCACAGAGCGCAAGGTGGGAGAGGGCAGGAGATGAAACCGGAAAGAAGGGTCAATTTGAGACCACATAAGAGCCCTGAGGATTAGGAGACTATGTTGCCTCACCAATTTAGGGACAATGCCCCTTATCAGCTCGGAAGAATGAAAACGATGCCCCTTTCCCTAGGCAACAGAATCCTCCTAAAAGAAAAGAGGGGAATGAGAGGGTAACAGGCAGGAAGGCTAGGGGTCTCTAAATGGACGAAATAGGCTGCAAGTGTCAGACATTTTTTCTCTCTCTCTTAAGTGGCAGGAGGAAAAGAACTATAAGTGTCAGATTTTTGGCTTCCCTGATAGCTCAGTTGATAAAGAATCTGCCTGCAAAGCAGGAAACCTGGGTTTGATCCCTGGGTTGGGAAGATCCCCTGGAGAAGGGAAAGGCTACCCACTCCAGTGTTCTGGCCCGGAGAATTCCATGGACTGTATAGTCCATGGGGTTACAAAGAGTCAGACACGACGGAGCAACTTTAAATGTAAACGTAATGTGAGCCCTGGAAGAGCCCGAGGCCTCTCGGCCATGATTCTAAGGTGCCATCTGGCCCTGGGTCTCGGAAGGTGGATGCACTGTCCTTTCTTTGCTGCGGATCAGGTCCCACTCCTGGCAGGCTGTCAGGAGAGCTCTCACTTGGCAGGTACGGGCTCCCTTGATTTCATAAATGCACAGCCTGTAGTCAAGAATTTCCAAATGTGATTAAAATGAAACTGCCATGGAAATTAGGTCTGGCGGCCCATCTTTCCAGTACTTAGAAGGAAGAGCGCCTCCCAGACCTGGCAGGCGACCTCAGTGACATGGTTTGGAATAGATTTAGGAAGGGCTGCCAGGTAGATAAGAGATTTCAATAACTAGGCAGCCAAATTAGTCATTAGAAGGACTGGGTACCAGGGACGCACCAGGGAAAACCTCCTGACCTCTCAATAGTCGAAGTCATCGAGATAAATGAGCTCTGAAAACAGTGCTTCATTTGAGAAGGAGGACGTACTTTATGATTAACTCCAGATGACCACAGTCTCCGGAGGCTGACCAAACCCTGTTCCTGGAAATCAGAAAATGATAACTTTGCAGTAGCTTCTTTGGCCAGTCCAGTCCTTGAACAGTTCAAAAGAGGGAAGAATTGGCCCCAAATGTCCTATATCAGCAGAGAAACAGAGATAAAATTCATTTTCCTGGACAGACCAAATCACTACATACAGTTTCCTCTCTCAGTGGTTAGTCGTGCCATGGAAGAGATGGTTCCAGAAGGATAAACAAAGGTAATGCTTTAAGCAAACGGACCGTACTTGCTTTTGAGCTTAATGATGGTCTGCAGCCAACACGACCACAGCCCACTTCCTCTGTGGCTGGTCTTAATTGAAACTGACGGAGCTGTGGAGCTAGCTGGGTTTTGCATAAATCATCATCGGTAATACACTTTCAAGGGTAATCACAACATTAATATACCAAGCAGGAAGTGAAATAATTAAAATTTAGCACAGTGCAGTATTGAAGTTTCCAAAATTAATCTGAAGCACCTTTCCTCAGTACAAATGAGCAATTGCTTCAGTCCATAGAAAGGGACATTCAAAGAAGTACTACATAGGCCATCAGCAACAAAAGAAATTCTACTCTTCTTCCTACATTGTAAATTGTCTGCTTATATTTTAATTCCTTTTCCTTTCTTCTTTAGTGTGTAAGTTTTTTTTTTAACCTGCCTTTAAGCTAAATACATGTCATAAAGCCATGCAGAATTAAAATCTTGCAAATCTGGGAGCATTAAGAGAGAAAAATTGTTCCCTTATGACCCTTAGGAAGACAATTCCAGCCCAGAGAGTGAACGAGCATATGTACCTAGGGTGATAAGCATCTCATTTCAATATATCTGCATAGAAGGTAATAAAGTACCCAGGCTGGGTCCCCTAGTGAGCCACAGGGGTAAGACAGTGGCACTAAATGGCTCACTGCTTCTGATGGAGTGTCTTTAATGCTGGATGCCTTGAAAGATGATAAGCAAAAAGCTCCCTGTTGTCCTATGTAATCTCACAGGCAGACAGCTTGACAACAGCAATATTTTGCAGAGAACCACACCCCAGTGTTCCAAGACTGGGAACACCTTGACCTAGAAGCACAAAAATATCAATTGGACTTTGAGTAGGGGCTCCCTCCAATGGGCAAGACCCCTGGTACCCAGACAGCGTCCCAGCTAAAAGTCAACACTCCCTGAACTGTACAGCCGGTAAAGCCTGCACTCTGTCAGGAGTAACTTACCTCTTAACTCACACTGGTGTTTCTTCCTTTCTCCTCAATATCACACCTCCCGTAAGGAGTTAGAGGTCTCTGACTGCCTAGAGAAAAAAGTGCTAATGAGTCCGCATCACCCTTGTAAGAATTACTTGAACAGGCAATTTCATCTAGACGTCAGTGATGACAGCAGACACGAAAAAGAATATCCAGTGGTGGAATTTCAGCCCCTGGGGAAGGTGAATTAGCAGCGAGATATGGGCTAGGGCCCCCATGCCTCTTACAATGCATTGTTCAAGTCGTACTCCTGACGCTGCCTGTGATTAGAGTTAATTCTTAGGACTTATCATTTGAAATGGACACTGCCATTTCCTACATTAAAAAAAATCCTCTAGTAGGATTGGTCACCCTCAAGTGATGGGATATGGGAGAATAAATGTAGAGTAAGGAGAATTGTCAGTTAATGTCAGGTTTCTTCACTGTTCACCTGAACTATCATAGCATTGTTAATCAGATACACTCCAGTACAAAATGTCTTTGGTGTTAAAAAATAAAATTTTATAAATTAAAAAAAAAAAAAAAACAAACATGTTTCTGAGGATCAACCAGCCAATGAGAACTCCCAGCAGACCATGACCAGAAAAATGACTTCCTTTGGAAAATAGTAAAAGCCTTTACCATATTACCTTGTGCCCTTTTGAAGGAAATTTTACTCTTGTATGTTCTCAGTACAACTCTTCCTGTTAATACCAGAGAGCTCAGATGCAAACAAGTCCCACTGAAATTCTATAGACAGAACCTAAGCACAAATGGGTACTCATGTCCTTGACCAAACCATCAGGGTCTTCAAATGTTTCTCATCTGTCAGATATCCAAAAACTTGTGCTACTGTTAAATCTCCTGTCTCAACTTCCTTGATGCTCAACTTGCTTGATGACAAAGTTATCAAAATTCAACTTGATCAAGCATCAAGCAACTTTCTCTCAATTTCAAGGGAGAGAAAAATTTAGCTGATACGGATGCCTTCAATTCACATCAAGTCAAGGTATGTTGAATGAATGCCTATTATGGGAGGAAAGGCAAAGTGGGAAGCAGAGGAAAGGAGGAGGAGGAGGAGAAGCAGCAGAAGCACAGGCTGAAGAAGGAGGAAAGAGAGGAGGGGTAGGAGCAGATGGAAGCAGAGCAGAAGCAGAGGGAGAGGGGGGCGGGGAAGAAGGAGGTAAAGTCAAGTGGAAACTGCCCTCAGCTTCACTGAGCATCATTGCTGTGAACATCTTCCCTGTCATCTTCAGATGCTGGCCGGTCACTGCCCACCCCCAATAGTGTGGTGATGACCCCTAGTCACACTTACTCATACATATGAGCTCCCATATTTCCAAGACATTCAGCATTTGGTTCCAATGTAGCCAACTGTTAGCATCATTTTGAAGAAGAGTCTAGTTCCTTCCCCTCCAGGAAGTGCAAAGTGTCCTATAATATGTATAAACGGCTGTGATGGTACAGCAAGAGATATTTGCTTCCAGATTTTATTTTGGTTTTGATCAAGTTGAATTTTGATAACTTTGTCATCAAGCATAATTAACAAAAATAATGTAATTATGGAGTACATAGCACAGGTGAAACTTAATTATTTGGACTCCCAGGAAATGAGCTCTTACCAACAAAGTAGCAACTTGAAGGAGGACCAGGAAACCGAGTGGCATCCTCTCTGATTTAGCAGTGATGCCATCTGTACTGGGCTGAGTCCAAGCAAGCAAGCAGCCAGCCAGGAGGTTAAATGCAGGAGCAGTGGGTCACAACTCCAGGGAACATCTGGTCCCTTGAGTAGCCAAGGCAATTCCATAAATGGTGAGAGCCAGTGGGCCTTCAGAGAAAACATAAAAAATGAAAAGGTTAACATTTTTCTCCTGCCAGCTAACCTGCCCTACTTTGGCTTTCTTTCACAAGAAAATACAAGGCAGAGTGTATAATAAAATAGTTGATATAGACTGTGCCCCTCCAAATTCACGTGTTCAAACCTTATACCCAGTGTAATACTATTTGGAAGTGGGGCTTTGGGATGATTAGGTTGTAAGAACAGAGCCTCCAGGAATGGGGTTAGTGCTCTTATACAAGAGACCCTAGAAAGCACCTTTGTAGTACCTCTTCCTCCAGGTGAAAAGAGTCATGTGAGAACCAGGAAGCTGGTGCTCACCAGACACTGTACCTGCCAGCACCTTGAATTTGGACCTTCCTG
Organism: Bubalus bubalis; assembly: GCF_019923935.1. Lineage (NCBI taxonomy): Eukaryota > Metazoa > Chordata > Mammalia > Artiodactyla > Bovidae > Bubalus > Bubalus bubalis. The sequence continues at coordinate 62,689,316 of NC_059169.1, forward strand.
CCTCCGTAACTGTGAGAAATAATGCCACGGTCACACAGTCTGTGTTATTTTGTTACAGCAACCCAAACAGACTTAGACAGTGGTAATTAGGGGAGTAAAGTTTCCCGCTAACCAGTGTATAACTTGAGAACAGAACCGGCACAATGCACCAAGTTACTGTTCAATTTAATACGCGCATTTACCCGTTAATTCTGCACCAACTTGGGTCTGAACTTGGGACACATTGCTACCGAGACCAGACCCAGAGATTACAGAGAGGTCTTGGTTTTCCTGCCCTTCAAACCAGGGGATTTTAGAAGCTGATTCAGAGACCGAGTCCTCAGAGGATAGTCCCAAAGTTAGCAGCTGGACAGAAATGGGAAGTGGGAGATCCCAGCATATGTCTGCGATCAGATAAAATTATCTGATCACCAGGGGCTTCCCTGGTAGCTCAGAGGTTAAAGCGTCTGCCTGCAATGTGGGAGACCTGGGTTCGATCCCTGGGTCGGGAAGATCCCCTGGAGAAGGAAATGGCAACCCACTCCAGTACTCTTGCCTGGAGAATCCCATGGACAGAGGACCCTGGTGGGCTACAGTCCATGGGGTAGCAAAGAATCGGACACGACTGAGCGACTTCACTTTCACTTTCCCTATGGAAAGCAGTATGGAGGTCCTTTAAAAAACTAGAAACAGAGTTACGTGTATTATCTTCCAATCCCACTCCTGGGCATATGTCCAAAGAAAACTCTAGTTTGTAAAGATACATGCACCCCCCATGTCTGCAGCAGCACTATTTACAATAGCCAGGGCATGGAAGCGACCTAAACTGTGCATTGACCCATTGACAGGTGAACAAAGAAGGTGAGGGGTGTGTGTGTGTGTGTGTGTACATATACACACATAGTGCACACATACATTACAGAATGGAACATTATTCAGCCATAAAAAAGAATGAAATAATACCATTTACAGCAACAAGGATGGACCTAGAGATTATCATGCTAAGTGAAGTAAGTCAAACAGAGAAACACAAATATCATATGATATCACTTATATGTGGAGTCTAAAAAATGGTATAAGTGAACTTATTTACAAAACAGATATAGACTCACAGACATAGAAAACAAACTTAGAGTTACCAAAGGGGAATGGGAGAAGGATAAGTTAGGAGTTTGGGAGTAACATATACATGCCGCCAAATATAAGAAGAGAATGAACAGGGCCAGCTGTAGAGCACAGAGAACTATATTCAATATCATGTCATAACCTATAGTGGAAAATAATTTGAAAAAGAACATATATATATCCATATATGTATATATAACTGAATCACTTTGTTGCATACCTGAAATAGAGCATTTTAAATTATACCCCAATTAAAAAGTTTAAAAATAGTTTAAAAAATGACATTTGTGCCAAAATTTCAAGTAGTAAAGCACTTCAGTTTGTGCATTCAGTAGAGGTACAAGGGATATGGAGAAAGAACAAGCAAAGTGCCAGGTATTTTTGGAGCATTCATCAAAGTCTCCTCATGTGGGAAGCAAATGAGTTTTTCTTTGGGTTTTGATCTTAGTTTCACCTCAAAAGGAAAACGCCTTTTTATTTGGCTTATTTGCAATTTTTTAAAACTTATTTTGTAAATATTTCATAATATTTAAAACAGTATATAATGACTGCATGCTCTTGCAGCAGAAAATAATTAAAATACTTGGCACTTAATGGCACTTTTCATTATTAAATCTCTTTGTAGACATTAATTAAGGAAAAGATACTTCATTTTTTAAAAGTTGCTGTTAGGCTCCTGTCAGTGAATTTCATGAATGTCGGTTGCAACAGGAAGTGAAATATGTAGAATCCAAAATACAAATCTATCGAAGTTTTTCTTGAAAGATAAAAATAAGCCTTTGTATGTTTTCCATTATACCTTGTCCCTTTGAATAAGTTTGCAAGTAACTTTTATTCATGGCTCTATATTAATATTGGGTTTTCTTTGGTTATAACTACTGTGATGTCATATTAAATACTTCATATTTTATGAAGTATTTTCCATTATTCAAATGTAAAAGCTTCATAAATAAAGGCACCAAAACTACGTATGTGCCAGGAGAAACATTTGTTCAGTTGGCAAATAGGCAGAGTAGGTCCCTTCTTTTCCTTCCTGGAAAGCAGAGGTTAGTTTAGCAAGAGGGATGATTCTTTCAGTCATTCTCCCTTCTTCCCTCTACAGGGACAAACATGCTCATTTCCAGGATGAAACTCACGGCTTGTTTCAATTATCCTTCCAGAACTCTTTCTCTTCATCTGTTTCCAGTGTCTAGAATTTTTAAGATAATCCTTTTATCATATAATTTGATGCAATAAACATTGCCTCCTACTTCTCATACAAAATAGTTGCCTGCAGGTCAGGATCCTCAGCGTTTTTCTTCATTTCCATCCTCACCTGCGTTTACCCCTTTCACTTCTGTCTTGGAGACTAGCTCCTATCTCAGTCAAGCTCATTACTCCATTAACACTTAGCATTTCCCTATGATTCCTCCAGCAGTCAACTCCTTCTTTATAGAGGTTTGTCATTAACATCTATCTTCCTTCTGATTCCTCGCAGGAATTCTTTAAATGCAAACCATATCTGTTGAATACATGGCCTCTAGGTACTATCTCGTCCTCTCTTCCTGTTGGGCTTCCCACAAAAGTAGCCTTCCATATGAGCAGCCTACATCATCATCTCCATTCCCTCACTCCCATTTATTCTTAAAATACAACCAACTGCTTTCCGCTCTCACAACTGCATGTTGGCACTCCGTGAGGCACACCAGCCGCCACATACCAGCCAACTCCAGGAGGTACTTGCCACCCATTATCTCCTGTCTGGGCTCCTTCGATGTCGTTCTTTCTTGGTTCACCACGTACAAGCTCAGTGCTCCTTTTCAGTCTTTTTCAGGTTCCATTTTCCCTGAATGTTAGTGTTTCCAGGAATTCTGCCCTATGACTTCTAATCACTGTTTTCATCCTCTCTGAGGGACTCTATCAATCCTAGGCCATGCCTGCATCCACACGCTTTGCCCCGTTCTGCTCTGTTTTCCCATTTTTTGTTTCCTCTGCCTGGGGTGTCATTCATTTTTGATGAGTCTAAAGAACTGCTTACCAAGACCTAGTTCAAACAGAATTCTCAAATGTCCGTTCTTTCTTCTCTCCAACCCCCACCTCCCCCAACCCTGACAGAATTAGTTGTCTCTCCCCAGCACTCCCATGGCATCTTACATGTATTTGTGTATATGTGAATGGATGTGTGTTTATATGTGTGTGTGTGTTGCTTAAGTTATGTTTGACTCTTTGTGACTGGAGCCCACCAGGCTCCTCTGTCCATGGGATTCTCCAGACAAGAATACTGGAGTGGGTTGCCAAACCCTCCTCCAAGGGACCTTCCTGACCCAGGGATCGAACTTACACCTCTTATGTCTCTTGCATTGGCAGGCGGGTCGTTTACCACTAGCACCACCTGGGAAGCCCAGTGTGTGTGTGTGTGTGTGTGTGTGTGTGTGTATTACATATAATACCACAAGATTTGTCAAGGAAAGAGATTCCAGCTTAACTATCTTTGAATTCTCAGCACATAGAATAGTTGCAATAAGTCATATTAAGATGACTGTTTCATATTAGAGGACAGGAGAGAATAATAATGTGGATTTGGTTCAAGGTTACTTTTTCTTTGTTTTACTCCAAAAGCAGCTAATGAATATGGCAAAGGTTATTAATCAGACAAGGACAGTGGGGCTGAATGTAGCTCCCATTGTTTCTCTTTGTATCTCACGGAGATGTGCCCAGTTTTTAACTTTGCAACTCAGTTAAGTATCATACAGCTTAACAGCCAGGGCCCTAGCAGCAGACTGCTTGTTGTGCCAAAACTGGGTCAAACTTTGTCTGTACTTGTACTTTAGGGCCTAGGAATTTTCATATATGTCTTTTTATCAGTTTTTAATGGTCAGGTCTACATGATTTTCATAAATATTGAATTATTAGTTAGCAAATGAATACATGACCATTTGGCTAAAGTAACATACTGACTTGTAATCCATTGCCCAGACACCCATTGAGAGACAGGGTAACTCAGACACACTGGGTATGATTGGTAAAAAGCTTGTCATCATGCATTACTTGAGATATGCAGTTATCTGTGACAACCCAGAAACCTGCCGAGTCCAAGAAGAATGATTGAGTTTGAGAAATGGCATTTGCTTTCTCTTTCTCTCATTGTAATTTTGATATTTCATTCTATTTTCAGACTGGTACCGTGAATGATGACTGATCATGATTCCATTAAGAAACTCACTTGTAAAGGAATGGGGAATAGAGTGGATGAATGCATGTGTGTATGTATGCATGTAAGCTCATTCAGAGAAACTCAATATTCATTCTGTTTCAACTGAACTTGGTGACCTAATACTTCTATTTTATATAGTATCACTTTCATACACAAAATAGCAGCACAGCTGCTGATAACTTCAGTAAGGATTTAATAACACGGCCAAAGATTTCTAGAGATACAAAAGAAATATGGTTAGCTAAATAATAAATGCTTATGAAGGGACTTCTATGTGCCAAGGACTATGAAAGGCTGGTCTAGAGAGTCCAGGAACTTACAGATATGCTGATAAGGCAAAATACATAACACATGAAATAGGGAAGAGTGTATTTAATCTTGTGTTAAATTATATGATTCAGATGAAATGCTACATAATAAGAAGGTTATGTGAGCACACCATGGACCAGCACATTGCTGGAGGAGAGGCAGACAGCTCTGGGTTTAAGTTTTGCCTCTACGAGTTAACATTAATCTTAGGCAGGGCATATCTGATTTCTAAGTCCAAATTTCCTTAACCGTAGGAGTAATTCACCTATTCTATTAACTTGCCAGTTCTGTACCCTCCAGAGTTTTCTTCCATGCAGTGCTGGCATCCCTCAAGAGTAGGTGAGGCAATATCAATGCAAACATATTTAATTTGTTCATGACGTGTGTGAAAGTGTTAGTCACTCAGTCGTGTCTGACTCTTTGAAAGCCCATGGACTACAAGCACGCCAGGCTCCTCTGTTCATGGGTTTCTCCAGGCTAGAGTACTGGAGTAGGTAGCCATTCCCTTCTCCAGGGGATCTTCCCCAACCCTGGGATCGAACCCAAGTATCTCACATTGCAGGCAGATTATTTACCATCTGAGCCACCAGGGAGACCCCTTGTCTGTGATGGTTATGATCAAATCAGAGAAAGATGCAAATCGTCTCTTCCCAAGAGGTACCTGTACACTCAGTCTCAGCCCGACTCTTGTCCACAAAGCCCAAAGTCTTCCTCTTTAGGATCTGCTGCTCTGTCATCCAAACTCCTCCCAAACCTGTCTCTCAACCTTCACCCAATTTTGGAGCAAGTATGGCTACATATTATTCCCCTTTGATTACTATTTCTTGTTTACTTGCAGGTATAAAAATATGACCATGATGTGGAGCCAACCATGTGAAGACAGGGGGAGTGTTTCTTGGAGGAAGAAGCAGTAATTTCAAAGCTCTGAGGCAGAAACAAGTGGGATGTCTTCAAGAGAGACAAAACAGGCCAGTATATGTGGGACAGGAGAGTGAGGGAGGCAGTGATGGAACGTGGGGGAGGGAGCAGCAGGAAACAGGGATTTCTTCTAAGAGCAACACAAAGTCATGGGAGGTTTAGGCAGTGGGGTTTGATTAGTTTCATGATTCATTTGTACTGTCGGGTCTTTCTGAGGGAGCAGGAGGGAAATCATGGAACAGGTTAGAAAAATATTTCCATGCTCTTAGCTGGAGATGATGATGTTTAGCCTGAGGTTATGGCAATGGACTTTGAACAAAAGGAAGGACTCGACATATATTAAACAGAGATACTAAAAATATGTTTCCAAAAAGTGTGATGCATTTAAGCAATGGAAATGCCAGTGTCCCTGGGAACTGAGCCAGAAGAGGGATGGAAGTCTGGGGAGTAAGCAGGGTTCCCATCACAGACACCAAGTTAGGAAATTTGCTGTCATGTTTGGCAGAATCTGCTGTCAAATTAGATATGGGGGACAAAGGGAAAGAGATGAACAAAAGGGAACCCATTTCCAGGCCTGTGACCAGAGCAGCTCAAGATCTAGTTGTACCATTTATTGAGAAGAGAAGTCCTGGCAAAGAGTGTATTTAGGGAGGTGGAATCCAGAGTTCTGTTTTAGATGTGATAAGACAAGGATATGTAACAATAGTATGGTTGCTGGACCAACTAAATGGCTGAAGGTGCATAAAGCACTTAATCAATGAGACTTGTACATGGTAAGAACTCAAAAAGCTTTAACTGTTACTTCCATTGTCAACATTACTATACACGTAATACACTATCTTCATCAACTAAAAAGCTTACTAAAAGGCAGCCCCAGTCTTCTATGACCTCACTTTCCATCCGTTACTGACACTAACAGTGTAGGATGCAGTTTGTAGAAAATGTCAGCTGGCTCCTCCCCCTTTTGCACACACAATTGTTTTGTGAAGGGAGATGAAGTGGAGCAGAGGTAACCGACATGTACAAAGTCCCTCTACATCAGGTTTCTTTTTTTTTCTTTTCCCCATGAAGATTAAGGGTTTTTCACAGATGGATTACATTCTTCTCATCATTAGTTAAGCCCATCTTAGTGGAAATTCTACTTAGGAAAGTATCTGAGAAAGGCAGATCAATTTGACTATGCAGAGAGCTCTACTTCATATAAAATCAGAGCATCTGTGTGACAGGAAACAGAGGTGCAAGACCCACGCCTGCTCCCACACCCGCCCCTCCCCCCTCCAGTTGATAAACCGTCGCCCTCTTGACGCGTCCATATGCCCAGAAAGGAGCAGCAACACAGAAAATAATTGCAACACGCAACACATAATTTTCACTTGCCCTCAGGACATAAAATGCATCAGGACACCTTCTGTGAGTTGGCTGAGGGGGACCAATGATTTAGATCCTCACTCTTTATTTATCAACATCCCTGGAGCAGAAAGCAAAATGAATAATCCGTGAATGGACATCACTTCCAGACAACGTGCCTCTAAAAATGAAAGCTGAAAAGCACAAACATCTGTGTGGAATGTAGTCCTGGATTTGTCTGGGCGGTGGGTAGACAAATATGGATGTACTTGGCCATTCTTCCAAGCACCAGGAAGGATGCATAGGCTGAAGTGGTCGGTCGCTGCCATGTTCTGAACGCCAGTGGGCCATCAGCATGCCTGGGTGCCGTGTGGGACATCTCAGATGCTCCTCTGGATGGTGGTCAGTTGCCAGATGAATTTCTCAGGCTGAGTCTGATTCATCCAAAATCTTAGGTCTTCATATGGTTCACAATGGCTGTTTGTTTGTCTGCCCTGCAAGAAGCTTAATTTATCATTTTTAATTGACAAGGAAATGCTGAGTTCAATCAAAGGCAGATGTAAGAAGGGCTGGGAGTCATTGAAAATGCTACTGGGGAAAGGTCTGTGCCCCGAAATGGTATTTGGCTCTTAAGGAAGCACAGATGAGGCAAGCGTATTTGGGAATGTTTGTTGCTTTTTGTGACTATACCTCATTTCCCGCATCACCTGTACATCATGTTGGTGACATTTTCTCTGGTAATTATACATTTTCTTCCAGCAGCAGAGGGAATGTTCTGTGGAAGGCACAGGACTGTCAGCCCATGAGCTAGTGCTTTTCAGGAAACTTAAACAAGGACCCCCAGGGTCCAGATGTGTTCTTCTTCAGAGAATAATGCATAGCCCAAGCAGAAGAGTCCATAAGTAGAATCTTGAAAAATCTAAAGCAGAAGTACTGAGGGTTTAAGACTGAGATGTCAAAGCAGCCGCCCCCAAAAGAAAACAGGTTGCAATCCATCCACAATGCTCTGCACATTGCGGCAACAGTAGGATCATGAGGGGCAGGGATTCTCAAATTTAATATATATGAACTGGATATGCATTTGAGAACGGACTCCAAGATGTAGGGTTGGGTACAGTGAGAAAAGGTGGAGTGTAATCACAGAAAGCACATTGAGAAATCATTGTCCCTCTCTTTTCTTTTTTTTTTTTAATTAGGGAAAAAGTTATTCATATTAAATAAGTGTCAACCTGGGTCAAGTCTTTTTTCAGGGAGCTAACTACGCCAAACCTCTTAATTATAATCACAGCAGTTCAGTGTGATGGCATCTCCAGAGGGCCTGCTTGTGCACTGTTCGGTTGAGAGGACTGTATTATGCTCGTCCCAGCATCCTGATCTCAAGGTTTATTTAAGTCTGTAAATAGTTTCATGCTCCTATCACTTGTAAGAAAGGCATGAAAAAGACCAAATAGGCCTCCAGCCTCCTGGTGTGGTCCCTCCCTGAGATTGTCTCCTTTGGAGTTCCAAAACTTCGTGTGTGTGTGTGTGTGGCCACACCACACAGCTTTCAGGATCTTAGTTCCCCAACCAGGTATCGAACCCGGACCTTTACCAGTGAAAGTGTGGAGTCTTAACCACTGGACCACCAGGGAATTCCTGTGTTCTAAAACTTTATCTCTGGATCCTTCTTTTCAGCAACATGCAATCTGTGACAGCAAATGGCACCAAGAATAAAACAAGAGGGAGATCTCCCTGGCCAATGGTGGTCCCTTTTCATTCAGGACCTGGGTCCATGGAAAGAAATCACACAATTTCAGAATCTCCCAGGTATTGAATACCGCAAATTCCTCAAAGATCTTTTAATGCACAGAACCAGCGCCAAGGTAAACAGAGGCAAAAGGGTTGCCTTCTATGGGAGCTTTTATTAATCTATCCCTGTGGCCTCTGCTCATGTAAATGACACCCAGTGAGAGTCCTGTATTAACTCTACCTGAGGGGAACAGGGAGGTGGGACCCTGGGCCCCTCCCCCGTGCACCAGCACCACCAATGGGGGATGCAGGGAGACAGGGTGTTGTCTTATAACCAGAGTCATGTGTTGTCTGCTGTGTCTTTGCTCTGTCCTTTTTTATTAACCCCAAAGATCCTGTCAAATGCTCTTGGTAGAAGAGGGATTACCAAACTAGAGCTGACATGCTCAGCTCCAGAGCCCAAGGGACTTTGACAGATTTCTCCAGTCGAACTGCCTGGTTTTAGGGAGGGCTTGGGATGTCACCTGCCTTGCTTCCTTAAAGCAGGTAAAGTAGTTCCAGATATGGCTGGTGGATTTCAACCCCTGCACTAAATGTTTTCAGTGGCAAGAACCCACAAATCCTGCTGAGACACTAAAGGTGACCAGTATCAATGCCAGTTTCAACTGTGATCCCTGTGAAATGTCCTTTCAGGGCTGGATTTGTATCATGCCCCCAAGATGCCAAGAAACCAGTCGCAGAGGAGAACATACATACTGATTCCATTTCTGGACATTTTTCAGGGGTGTTGTAAGAGAAACTTACAGAATTCTGTACTGAACTGAGTGGCTTTGACCTTCTCCAACTTTCTAGAATTGATGGAATGTCTCCATTTAAATCAGCTGGCATCAGCAAAGTGCAGAGTCTTAATGAAACTGCTTCAGATACTGACTTTAAATGACTGAACTACAGTGTCACTTTCAAAAGTGAATGTTTCAAACCCATATGGCATTTGTGGCTGTTCATGGCTCTGCTGAAAATCAGAGTTAAAACAGGATCACATTTGCAGACCAATAGGGGGCAGATGGGAGCCAGATGCCAGGGGAGAGACTCAACCTGCCTGCCAGCTGGAGTGGCCACAGGAGGCAAACAGCCCTGATGGAGATTCTATTCTAGGCGAGCTGACAGACCACGCCAGCGAGGGGCCCCCACGCCTCACTGCATTTGCACAGATCATCAGGGTAAACCTGCAGCTCTACCAGGAGAGGGACCAGACTCTCCCTGAAAGCCTGAGGGAACACAGAGCATCATTCTTACCTGGGTCTCTACTGCAACAGCTAAGGAGAAATGGGAGACATGGTGACGTGGAGAGGTTATTCCAGTAGCTACATGTGAAATGGTATCATGGGCATTGCTGTGAAGCATTACTGAGGCTGTCGAATACACAATTCTAGTCTTAGAAGGATATTGTCAGGGAGACATTTATGCACAGACCAAGCTGCCTGGCTTGGAGCCCTTCTGTAAGGAGGACCCTGGACTTCACAGAATACACCAGCAAGCCACTGGTCTCCTTGAGCTGAATCTTTGCTTTCCTATTCTCAACTATATGGCCATGCAAAGACCTAGAAGTCACTACCAAACCATAACATGAAAGTCCAAGAACACTCAATTCTCGTTCCTCTCTAGCCCTGATCCTAGCCTAAAGGTTATGTCTCTATTCCTTGAAGGAGTGAAAATAATTAAACCAGGAAGCATCTACCTGCCATGCCTTACATGTTTCACTCTTGCACAGGTCAAAACCTTTGAGGAGCTAGTGAGGTATATCTGGGGGCCTGGACTTTTATTAAAAGATCAGGCTTATGGGTGTGTGTGACAAGCCACATAGAAATTCTGAAAAATCTGGTATGTAAAGAACCCCTGAGAAACGAGAGCAGAACAACTTAACCCATGTCTACACGTACTCACTGAGACATTTAGACACCCGTGTGCCTCCTTGGGCCAGCTGGCCAGAGAGCAGCCGGTGGCCGGGACTGGGGGATGTGAGGACGTGGCCCAGAGGCCACGTGTGTCCTAGAGCAGTGTGACACCGGGCAGCGAGGCACCTGCCCGCTTGGTTGGTTTTAACCAAGTGGAACAGGCTGTGACCTAGGAGGCCTGGGAAAGTTCTTCCTTGAACTGGGTCAGGAAACACTGAACACAGGTGAGCTGTTCTCTACAAAGTCAAATGTGATTTTATTGCACTTACTGATTACCAGTGTGATTCATTGGTCTCAGCCATTGGACATCTGTGTCCACAAAATGCAGGGCACTCAGCCAAATGTAGGAATGTTCTGATGAAGTTTGGAATTTGGGTGCAATATTTTCCATGCTCGGCCGAACTGCCAGTAGAAAGCAAGACACTGCCTCATGAAAAGCACCCCAGAACGACTCACAGGATACATTTTCCTGGAATTGCTAGTGACTAAGCACTTTGCCTATTATCATGGCTGAAAAAATAAAGAGATGACACTGCACAAGTAGCGTTAGCACCTTCCTTTTGAATTGCTTTTTTTCTTTTGTGTTAACCCTTCCAGAGCCTCTTTTTCTACTTTCTCATTTTGCTTTTACAACTTCCTGTAGAGAGGACAAGGCTAGTATTACATAACTTCCAAGAGAGGCAAATCATACATAAACAGGTTAAAGGACTCACTTTAGGATTCCATTACTTCAGATTATGTGTGTATCAGAGAATCCTGGCCAGACACTGGGCTGATTTTAAGTAAAGGGAATTATTACAAAGGCATAGGCAAGGAGGAGGGAAACCCCTGGGGATGGCACAAGAGGCTGGGGCTGGGAAAGGCTGCTCTTACCATCCCTTTGCCTGAGGGGCCAGAAGAAGTGGAAATCACCTAAGAGGACCCTGGAAAGAGGGTGAACTCAGCCATGGGATGCAGCCCACCCAGAGCCAGTGGCTTGGAGGAACCCCCCCAGGGAATAAATACCCAACCCAGTTCTCCCTGACACTCCCCACTGGCCTCTGTTGATCTCCTCACCTCTCCTCCCCAAACACTGACCAAACCCATCTGAAAGACTGAAGGCAAGGAAGCCTACTAGTGGAATCCCAACAGTGGAGCCTCCAGGGGGCACTTCTGGGAAGAGAGGCTCTACAAAAGATGGTCTGTAGAGTGAGCCTCAGAGAAAGCCAAAGCTTCTGGTTGCTAGTTCCAAGGGCCCTCAATGCCTCATCTTTCACTGTCATTTCCCAGATAAGTAAGAACAGGCATATTATCACCAGGGTTATAACCACCCTTGCTGGTGACTGACAATATTCCCAGGTTTCAGCCTAACAAGGGTGGGCTTCTGCTTTCAATTAAGTGCAACTCAGAAAGCGCATTTCATCCCGTGGTGAACTATGCACTGGGTACATTCTCATGAGAGACGTATCAACTAACACAGTGCTGCCCTTTATAACTGTTCTCCAGAGCACTTTTTTATGTGTGGCCCCATCCCTCACACACACACACACACACACACAGAGGCACATGCACTCAACAGTTCACATCAGAAGATGAGAACAAAGCACAGCTTGTGTTTCTAGCTCAGATGCCACAAAGTTAATTTTAGCTGGAAAACTCCTTGACAGACTTCCAGGAAAATACCACCCTAAACAGCAGAGCTCCTGTTAACATCTGACCATCTGCCTGCTGTTTGCTCAGTGACATCCAATGCCAATCTCTTAAGTCCAGATTCTCAAACTTCCTCTGAAATTAGTCACCTCAGTAAGGCTCATGATGACACAAAAGCAGCTGTTACTGAAGGGAACTGTGGCATGGTGATGGTATTTGGGGAACAAGTCAATGGAAGCATGGATGGATGGGTGGGTGGGTGGGTGGTGGACGAATCGTGTTAGCTGTAAGATGGAAGAATTAATGAGGGGGGTGATTTACCTAACTCCCCCCCTCACTATTCTTTTTTTTTTTTTTTAACATAATTTTATTTATTTAGTTTTGGCAGTGCTTGGTCTTTGTTGCTGTGGGGGCTTCTCTCTAGCTGCGGCGTGCGGGCTTCTCTTGCTGTGAAGCACAGGCTCTAGGGCACACAGGCTTCCATAGCTGCAGCACGTGGGCTCAGTAGCTGTGGCTCCTCGGCTCTGGAGCACAGGCTCAATAGTTGTGATGTATCAGCTTGGTTGCTCCATGGCATGTGGGATCTTCCCAGATCAAGGATTGAACCTGTGTCACCTGCATTGGCGTTCTTTACCACTGAGCCACCGGGGAAGCCCTCCCCTCACTATTCTTGGTGACATGAACCTGAGGTACCTCTAAATCCTGAGACAAAGGGGTCTCTGCCTGAAACCATTGACTTCAGACACAGAAAATATTATAGAATGTATTATAGACAGAGAGATAGACAGATCATGATAGATGACAGATAGATAGATAGACAGGTTGTTGTTTAGTTGGTAAACAGTGTCCGACTCTTTGGGACCCAGTAGACTGTAGCCTGCCAGGCTCCACTGTCCAGGGGATTTCGCAGGCAAGAATACTGGAGTGGGTTGCTATTTCCTTTTTCAGGGAATCTTCCCAACCCAGGGATCAAACTCACATCTCCTACATTGCAGGTGGGTGCTTTACCACTGAGCCACCTGGGAAGTCCTATTAGATAGGTAGGTAGGTAGATAAGCCTGAATTAAGTAGACAGATGTATAGATAAGTAGCTAGATAGATAAGCCTGCATCAGATCCCTGATGGCTCAGTGGGTAAAGAATGGGACATGACTGAGCAACTAAGAACACACGCACCCATTAAGAACTCTGTTTTGAGTTTTGAGCAAGCCGACATCACTTAACTAGCTGTGGAATGTCTCAGTGCTTCTACAAGGAATTTCACCTCCCTCTGCTCCTCTGCCTAAGGTGCAGGGATGCAGTGGCAGTGACAACTGCCTTCAGGCATCACAGGGATGAAGATCACCCTGTAACCCCCAAGTGTCTGGGTACAGCTTTCTCAGGAAAAAAAAAAAAAAACCGAGGTAAGAATTGAACTCAAATATCTATAACCAGGTTGGTTAGAAAATAATGCTTCAGAGAAGTTTATAATTTATGATAGAAAGATATGACACAACCCTGAAGGAGAAGAAAGAACCCGTGTGCCCTGGAATCTGGAAAAGACAGAGCACAGGGCAGAGGAGGGGAAGACGTGGGAAGGAGAGAGGCCGGAACTTGAAACCCCTCTCCCTGGCGAGGATCACTGATTTCAGTAGCATTTTAGGTCAAGAGCACTATCCACTGATAGAAACAGGGCAGAGTCATCTTTGCTAGGAGATTTGAGGAATTTCTAAGAATATGCACCTGCTCGTGTCACCCTGCCCCCAAAGATTTTTGAGCCTGGGACAAGTTCCAAGAGCCCTGAGGTTAGAGATATTATGGTCACGGCTCCTATGCCCACCACCCTCCTTGCCCTGGGCCTGTCCTGCCTCTCCTGGCCCATAGAGAGCTCCTTCCATTTGTCTGGGTGACTGTACATATTAGGCAGAGGTTCTCTGGGCTGCTTGGAGGGGGGATGGAGGCAGACCCTCCTAACCCCGGCTTCCCCAGCCTCTGGCCCTTCCATGGGGAACATCAACACAAGATGATGACCTCAGAAGTGTATCTGAGGACATGTGGGCTGCCCTTCTCACTAAAACCTGGTATGAAATTCTTTTGCCAGATTTGCTTCAGGAAATGAACCTGGATGTGGATGGCAGGGTGGTGAGAATCAGGAGAAGCTGGAGAGAGGTACCTTCTGCATGGGGAGACACAATAAGGAAAGTCAGGGGGCAGCAGGCTGGCCAGGGCCCTGGGGACACCTCTGCCCTCAAGTCCAAGAAGAAGATGGTCCCCCCCACCCCAGGCAGGGTCTCGCTTAAGCACTGGAACCCCCTATGCCAATATCTGCTGAATCGACTCAGAGTGAACTGACCTGCATCATAATTCCAGGCACTGCACCAGAAATGACTTCAGTTGAGTTATGTCTTGTTTTGTTCTGTTTTAGGAAACAAGCTATATGCGGCCTGAGAACATATTGCTTTCGTTGCTGTCTGCTCTGAAGCTCAAAGATGTCACCCCAGATCTGGAAGTCTGACCTCACAGGCCCGGCTGGCTCTGTCTGGCGCGGGGGCAAGTTTCTCTAAAGCAGGGCTGTTCTCTGCTGGCTTGGGGTCTGGGCTTGGGCACCAGGACTCGGGAATGTGATAAATAATCAGCAGACAGTCTGCCTGTCAGGTGATGCTCTGCTCATCTTGGGATGCAGCCGAAGAGGGAGGTGTGAGAGCTGCTGAGGGAAGGGGCCAGGGGGTTGTGAGCAGGCCTGGGGCTCCTCCATGTGACACTGCCTGCCTGACCGCTGCTCTGAGAGCCCCAAGCTTGCCGGTCACCAGGCGCTGGGATCCCGCACTGGTTCACAGAAGCAGCAGCGCTGTCTGGGTCATTCCCAGCCCTCCTCCCACCACCACCACTTATCCTGACCTGCTTTTCTGGACTCATCTGGGAGGGGTGCAGAGTGTTACAGTAAGCTCCCGGCTCACACCCTCACTGAAACTTCTGGGCCAGGCGAAGCCTGCAGAGTGTGCTGAGAGCCAGGCAGCCCCAGAATGCCCTGCCCTGCTCCTCCACCTCAAGCCTTGTTTAGTCAAGTATTCTAAATCAGTGATGTTCAAACCCTCCTCGGTGGACCAATAGCCTCAGCATCACCTGAGAGCTTGAAAGAAATACAGATGCTCAGACCCCACCCAGATCCTCTAATCAGAATGGGCCTCTTACACGATCTCCAGTGACTCACATGCCTGTTACACTGGAGACAAGCCAGCTGCAGAGGATCTGATAAAACAGGACAGATCCTGGTAACGGGAGCTGAAGGACGTCAGGAACACAAACCCACCCCCGCCCATCCCCAAATTATCTTTCTCGCCTGTGTTGAAATGCCAGTGTTCATCCTTTTAGACCTTCATCTTCTGTCTAAACTCTGCCATTTTCATTAAAATACAAACATTGCCTGGGAGGGAAAGCACATGGGTCCCTTACTACTTAGTCAGAAAATTAAGAAGTTTTTAATGTGCCTGCTTTATGTGCCCCACATAGTACAGGATGCTAGGGGTGAGTGAGTTTAGTGCCAAATAATTACTTTTCCCCAGAGACAAGGGGTCGGGAAGATCCCCTGGAGAAGGGAATGGCTACCCACTCTAGTACTCTTGCCTGCAGAATCCCGTGGACAGAGGAGCCTGGCAGGCTACAGTCCATGGGGTCACAAAGAGTCAGACAGGACTGAGAGACTTTCACTTTTCAGAGACAAGAGAGCTGGGCATTCAGAGAAGAGCGGGCTTCTCTCTGGCAGGAGGGATTATTCAAGGGCAGAAGAAAGGGCTCTCCTAAGACAAGTGTGACCTTCTGCTATATCTTGATTTGACCCAGCTTGCCTCTAGGAGCCCATCAAGACCTTGAGTTGATGCTATCATTTCCATTCAAAGGCATCCTTTGTCATTTCAACTTAATGGAAAAACCCAATGGCATTTTGAAGACAAAATGTCCAGGTGCATATTTATTTTTAGAAGGAAATGGACCACAGCACATCCATCCTGCAAAAAATGAAGCAAGCCACTGCTTTGTGTGCTGAAGCAGAGAGCGGTACCTCAAGGGTGGAGAGATGGAACTCACTGGTGAATGGGAAGTGCCTCCTCTTACAGATGCTCTCTCAGGAAGCACACAGCATCCATCGAGCGGCCAGGAAGTGCAGTTAGTGCCAATGCCGAAGGCACTGGAGGGAAAAGCGAAACCTCTCCTTAAGCTTCCTTTGTTGGTTTGGGTACCTATGGACAATTAGCAACTATTTCCATTTCTAAAATCCTTGGGATACAGGATGATTTGTTTGCGTATTTATTTCATCCATCACTGAACAAGGTCATCTTTTAATGAGGTGGACTTGTCTTTGTGACCTAATAGCAGTAGTAACGGCAGTCAGCGAGCACTTGCTGTGTGCCAGGTGCTGATATAAGTGCTTTATGAGTCGAGAGTCGTCATCCACGGGTCCTTCACATTGCTGTGTGTCCTGCAAGCAGAGACACTGCCTTTGTCCTCGATGATGTTTTCCCAGCTTTGGGAGATAAAGAAGATAGAGTGTCTCCCTCCAGAGACAAGAAACAGACTTACTGTCCAAAACAATAAACATTATGTCCCCCTGTGAAACAAAGGAGAAGCGTGCTGCCCCCTGTTCTAAAGGATTCCCTCAGCCTAAGCTGAGAGTTCTGGAATGCAGTTACTGTGTGTATCCAACTGTCACCTGGCCCTCTTTGCATCGTCCTGTGGGAACTGAGGCCCAAGAAAATGTGCTACTCTGGCTACTGCTTGTCCACTTGCCTCTGACACAGGGGTCTCATGTCTCCTGCCAGCATCAAGGAAACTGTGGCGGGATAACTCATTAGATTGTGAGCAGAGGAAAATCTCAGACTCTACCCCAGTTTTGGCAGAAGTTCAGTTCAGTTCAGTTCAGTTGCTCAGTTGTGTCCGACTCTTTGCGACCCCATGGACTGCAGCACGCCAGACTTCCCTGTCTATCACCAACTCCCGGAGCTTGCTCAAACTCATGTCCATCCAGTCGGTGATGCCATCCAACCATCTCATCCTCTGTTGTCCCCTTCTCCTCCTGCCTTCAATCTTTTCTAGGATCAGGGTCTTTCCCAGAAGTAATATCTTGGCAGAAGTAATTAATCCTCTGGACAACCTTGAGAAGATACTCTTATTTCCACCATTTTACAATTTAAAAACAAAATCAAAAAACTAATAGTCTATATTTTCTTAGGTCATAAATATCATGGTTGTTATCACTCAACTATACTGACACATCCACAGGGGGTCCCAACACTGAAATACCGGCCTGAAAGAGGCTTTCCTTTCAGGAAGTGTCAGCTTTCTAGGCCTTCTTTTTAAATACTGCAAATACTGCTGAGAATTACACTCAGTTAATTTCTACCCCTAATCTGTATATGAATTAGACATAGCCTAAGAAGTAGAATGTTAAAAGTGGGCAGAGGGGTACAGACAAGAGACATGGGAGACGTATTTTTGCTGCTTTCCTTATTTTTGACCTGGACTGGCCCAGTAAATGCCCAGTTCTTTGCATCACAGCGAGGATAAAGTACATCAGAATTCCATAGACGTGGTTCCCCTGCATGTTTACAGGGGTCAGAGTGTGTCTGAAGAGGGACAACATCTACTTGGGCTGCTCTTGGTCATTCCACTGGCATGTTTCATGGTTCAAATGATGACCTGTCACTCCATCCATGACACCTAGAGGCCACAATCCCCTGAGGTGTTGGCATAAGTGGGGAATCGGCCAAGAAGACAAAATTGGCCACTACTGCTTGCTGTCTGAAATAGACTCGATAGTTTAATGCTCACGTAAGACTCAGTACAGCTGCACTTCTGCACAGATGTAGGTAGACGAGGCGTAATGGAGGGCTTAAATATATACTTTGTCTCTCATTTTTATAAACATGGTCCTGAAGGCAAAGAGGGAGTGAGGCCTACATTCACTTTGTCATCCGATGAGCATTTACCAAGTACCTTGGTATGGAGTTCAACAGGCATCCAGAGATGAATGAAATATAGGCATCAAGGCTGTATGTTGTCACCCTGTTTAACTTATATGCAGAGTACATCATGAGAAATGCTGGAATGGAAGAAACACAAGCTGGAATCAAGATTGCTGGGAGAAATATCAATAACCTCAGGTATGCAGATGACACCACCCTTATGGCAGAAAGTCAAGAGGAACTCAAAAGCCTCTTGATGAAAGTGAAAGTGGAGAGTGAAAAAGTTGGCTTAAAGCTCAACATTCAGAAAATGAAGATCATGGCATCCGGTCCCATCACTTCATGGGAAATAGATGGGAAAACAGTGGAAACAGTGTCACACTTTATTTTTATGGGCTCCAAAATCACTGCAGATGGTGACTGCAGCCATGAAATTAAAAGACGCTTACTCCTTGGAAGGAAAGTTATGACCAACCTAGATAGCATATTCAAAAGCAGAGACATTTCTTTGCCAACAAAGGTTCGTCTAGTCAAGGCTATGGTTTTTCCTGTGGTCATGTATGGATGTGAGAGTTGGACTGTGAAGAAGGCTGACTGCTGAAGAATTGATGCTTTTGAACTGTGGTGTTGGAGAAGACTCTTGAGAGTCCCTTGGACTGCAAGGAGATCCAACCAGTCCATTCTGAAGGAGATCAGCCCTGGGATTTCTTTGGAAGGAATGATGCTAAAGCTGAAACTCCAGTACTTTGGCTACCTCATGTGAAGAATTGACTCATTGGAAAAGACTCTGATGCTGGGAGGGATTAGGGGCAAGAGGAGAAGGGGATGACAGAGGATGAGATGGCTGGATGGCATCACTGACTCGATGGACGTGAGTCTCAGTGAACTCCGGGAGTTGGTGATGGACAGGGAGGCCTGGTGTGCTGCGATTCATGGGGTTGCAAAGAGTCTGACACGACTGAGCGACTGATCTGATCTGATCTGATCCTACCCCAAAGTTACAATTTAATTCAAACTAACACAAATACACAAGCAATAAAACATTGCAGACTAAGGAATAGATAAGATAAAGCAGACAGATCAAGCCGTGTCAGGACTCAGACCAGGAGTAGTTGTATCAGGCTGGGGAGGAAGATCAGGCCCTTCTTAGAGAATGGACAGAGTTTTCCATAGACAAGGGTGAGGAGGTAGAGAATTCTATGCTGATGAGACAACTTAGGCAAGTTATCGGGACTTGTTCAGGGTGGACAGTAGTGCAAATTGACCAGAGCATAAAGTGCAGAAAGGTAATTAGGGAAAGGTGAGGCTGGAAAGAAGGCCGGGTCAGATAGAGAAGGGTGAATGCCAGTTGGAGGCTTCAAGGCTTTATTCCAGGGGGATCCAGGAACCACTGACCATAGGTTGTCCAGGGGTGGAACACACAGATATTACAGAAATGTATGGCACATAAATAGCAAAGATTATTGACTATAAAGCCAAACCTTAGGGAGAGGTCTCAGGTCAGAAATCCACAAAGCAAAGAACTATTATTTTCTATACAGAAAGAGAGGAGTTACTCTTTTGAGGGAAGGGTGATTTTAGTTTAGGGAGTCATTAACTTGGAGTTTATCCAGTCTCTTAGTGTTCCATTTCAAACAGCATTAACTATAATCTGTTATGTTCTTATGTGGTTGGTTGGCTCCTTCACAGAAGAATTAATAGCTCTTCAATTAACAATCACATAACTTAGAGCCAAGCACAAAGTAGGTGTTAGTAAATATTTTAAAGCAATACATTGTGCTGCATGCCTGCTAAGTTGCTTCATTAGTGTCTGACTCTTTGCAACCCAATGGTTTGTAGCCTGCCAAACTCGCCTGTTCATGGGATTCTCCAGGCAAGAATACTGGAGTGGATTGCCATGCTTTCCTCCAGTGGATCTTCCCAACCCAGGGATCGAACCTGTGTCTCTTAAGTCTCCCACATTAGCAGGTGGGTTCTTTATCATTAGCGCCACCTGGGAAGCCCATATATTACATTACACAAAACATTAAAATATCTTCAGTAAGTTAAGACTGCTGCTGCTCCTGCTAAGTCACTTCAGTCATGTCCGACTCTGTGCGACCCCATAGACAGCAGCCCACCAGGCTCCTCCGTCCCTGGGATTCTCCAGGCAAGAATACTGGAGTGGTTGCCATTTCCTTCTCCAATGCATGAAAGTGAAAAGTGAAAGTGAAGTCTCTTAGTTGTGTCCGACTGTTAGCGACCTCATGGACTGCAGCCTACCAGGCTCCTCCGTCCATGGGATTTTCCAGGCAAGAGTACTGGAGTGGGGTGCCATTGCCTTCTCCAAGTCAAGACTAGATGCATCTAATGTCTGCAACAGGTATAAAAAATCTGTACAAACATTCACTATTTCTGATTGAATGTCTTTATCCAGAGTTAATTATTTTTAATAGTCTGGTGATAAACACAAATATATTTTTATGGCAAATATGTGGCTTTTTAAATTACTACCATTAATACCAGAAAACCAAGTATATTTAACACTTCCATTTGCCTGAAACAACAATGCTAGACATATGACCTATTTAAACAAACAATAATTAACCTATTCACACAAATTGTAGTAAAGAGAACTAAATTTGATCATTTTCTCTCCCTGCTGTTACATATTTTAGTTTGCATTTTTTCTTTATCAAGAGTACAAATCTATATGTGTGTATACAAACCACCAGAAATAGATATGCAATATGGCTGTTAAAAAAACAAGGAAGTCATTAAGTCATAAAAAAGACTGTGAATCTATAGAATTCATCCTGTTGATTAATTCAGAAACCTCAACAGCTGCATGCCTTTGAATGCTTTAACTTGTGTCAATAAAATAGTGAAACTGTTAAATCTTTGCAGACAGGTAGAAAATGTGAATCTTAGAGCAGTGTCTGTTCAAATTTTAAATAGCTTAATGAATTTAAAAGAGAGCAAAGATTCATTCTCATGAGCACTTAAGTGATTCTATCTACTTGTGGGGATTTAATTAATGACCTATCTGATTGCCCCAAACTTTTAAAATTGGTCACCTCCAGCAAGAAGGCTCCTGAGGGTCCACTGCCCAACAGCCTGCCACTGCCCCCCAGCCAAGGGTTCACAGCAAGGCTGGTAAAGACCAGGAAAGGACAGATATCTCTGAGTATCATGGTGTAGTTTGGAGGGTGGGAACATTTCCAAATAGGCTATGCTTTACTTTGTGGGTGAACATTGCCTACCAGGGCACAGAGGAAAAGGAAGTCAGGCCCCCTAAAATAATAATTGGCCAGAATCTTGTTGTACCAGCAGGAGGAGAATCAGGATGGTCAGTAGGATGGGCTTTTGGGCCAGAAAAATCTGAGGTTGCTTACTAGTGGTGGGTCTGTGAATAAGGAACCCCACCTCCTTGCATCTCAATTTTGCCACTGTGAAAGGGGTAAAATACAGAGGCATACAGGAAGGGTCTTGTTCTGGGGTACAAACACCTTCAGATCTCAGTGTTAAAGCACTGCAGAGAACACAGCCTGGATCTGGATATTTATAGTGGCCACAAGCAATGGCAAGCCAAGCATTACAATGGAGGGATTTCACCTGATTAATGCAGAGGCTCTGGAACTTTATTTTCAACTTTATTTGATTAGCAGCACTCCTCTATTTGCTGTCTTCTGAAAACACTTAATAGGAGTCAAAGGGAAGATCAGGAAAGGAGAGAAGGTTGTGGGAAGGAAAGGTACAAACTGTAAAATCCTGCTTGTCTTCCTGCATGGGCTTCATTTTCTCTCTTTGAAAGTATTTTTACTTCAGGTACATGTGGATTAGAAATGTCTTAAATAGGAATGTATAGTAATTCATGTTTTATATCAACACTTATCCATGCTGTTCTTTATAGATAAATTGATAAGTCTTTTAAAATCTAGATGAGTAAAGCTTAATGCTTTTTATTGAAGTAACTATCATTTGGAGAGATCTATGCATAAGTGAAAAATGACTTTATCAATAATGTTCCTTTCCTCATTTCAACATTTTAATTATATATTTCTTTAATATTTCCTAGAAAAAAATAATTTAGCACCAAAATGTATTAAAGCAAAGGGTATTTTTCACCTGAGCACAATGTAAGAATTCTAATAAACCACAATATATTGGGGGTATTTTAAATGAATGGATGCACAAGAGAACTTTTAGAAGTCTAATCTGCTCTGTAATTGGACTTGATAGAACTGCTTTCCTTGAGAAACTCAATAAATAGTACCACTCCCTGCTGGTGTTCTGTGGCTCCCTACAAACACAGCATGTGTGTGTGTGTGTGTGTGTGTGTGTGTGTGTGTGTGTATTTTACAGGAGGGCTTCTCCAGAGAAAGAAATGAAAAGATATTGCTCTATCAGTCAGCAAAACAACAAAGCCCCATGCAGCCAGCCACTGATCCCTGGAAGTCAGAAGCTGGGCGAGGACCAACTTTAAAGACCACTTTTAATACCACTGAACTGTACCCTTAAAAATGGTTGACACTGTAAATTTTATGTTACGTATCTTTAATCACAATAAAAAATTGACAAGAAAAAAGAAAATGCTGCCTCGCATAGTTATGTGGTTGGAAAAGCGAGGAGTGTCTTAATAGCTTTTTCAGGTAACGGTGGATATCCTTCTGTCCGCTGGACTAAAACCCAGCAAGTGGTTTCTTAAAAGTTAGCTGCAAATGTAGAATCTGAAACCTTATCAGTAAAGCTTTTGTATTCTGTCACATTTTTAAAACCTTTTAAAGTGCTTACAAAAGACAGGATAAAACTACATTGTCCACGATGGCACCACTAGCCACATATGTATGGTTTTCAGCACTTGAAACGTGGCCTAGGGAGACCAAAGAATTGAATTTTAAAGTTTATTTAAATTTTATTTCAAAAACGTAAACCTGGTTCAGTTATTGGAAAAATTTTCAGTATGTTTGGGCCAACTTAAATATGATCATTTATTCTTTCAACTTAACTGTTGTGAAATCTAAACACAGATCAAGGCATTCAGAGTGCAAACGTAGGGCTCCAAATGAGATGTGCTGTAAATACACAATGAGTGCTGAATTTTAAAGACTTAGTAAAAATAAAAGAATATAAAATATCTCAATATTTTTAAAAATTGAGCATATTTCATACTGAATATATGTTAAAATGACACTATTTGGGATATATTGGTTTAAATAAAATATATTATTCAATTTGAAAAAAAAAGTTTCTGTAAAGGAAAAGTGAAGGATACCTGACTCAGGTTATTCTTAATTGACATAAGGGATCACCCCAGAAGTCTCTAGTTTGTATTCTGCCCAGAAAAAAAAAAAGAAGTGAGAATCATTTCCATTGGAAAAATGAATCATCATCGGATGCATACATAATTTGGTGTCAGTATCTGTATCTCCAAAAATACATTAGCTTTGATCACTCCACAAAACAGTGAAGGGTAGTAATAATAGCACTGAAAGGAGTGAGTTCATTTTGAAAGTGCTCTCCAATGTTAATGCATTTTACATTGTTACAGTATTATAATACAGACCACAGTCTGCATTTATGCATGAGAAATATCAAAGTAATAAGAGCCTTCTCATACATACACACACACATATATATCCTATATAATGTACATATATACGTGTGTGTATTAACTATATATTTCTAAACTTATCTCTCTATATATTTAGATATATATACTGTCAGAGGGCTTCCCCAGTGGCTGAGTGGTAAAGAATCTGCGTGCAGTGCAAGACACAGGAGATGCAGGTTCAGTCCCTGGGGTGGGAAGATGCCCTGGAGGAGGGCATGGCAACCAACTCCAGTATTCTTGCCTGGAGAATCCCATGGACAGAGGAGCCAGGCGGTCTATAGTCCATTGCACATGACTGAAGTGACTGAGCACTCTCATACTGTCAGAGCCCTAATGAAAGCTCAGGAGTTTCTCCTGGTTTCTTCTTTGTTTGTGTTAAATCTATTTAAGTATGGTTTTGCTAATAATTTGGCAATTATTAGGTAAATTTGAACAATCTGGATGGTCAAACTGATTATTTATGTTACAACATTCTAAAGCCTTAGTGATCTGCACTTCTGCCCATATTTTTTTTTTATCTGTGTTTCTAGACAATTGTTTACTTAATCCAATGTGGACAGAAATCTTTGTGCATATTTTTAAGGCTGTTTTCATCAAAGCTGCTGTTTCCAACTGAGCTACACACCACCAATGCCAAATGATCAAATTACTCACACAGAAACCATAAATGAAATCCATAGATAATTTGCAGACCTCATTTCAGCCAATGGTTTTAGCTCTTTTTCTCAGCAGATCTCTCCTGAAAGCTGCTAACAGGCTGATTGGAATTTTATATCCTCTCCACTCTCTGGTGGAAATGCTAATAAGCGATGAAATGGCTAAAGCCCAGTGCACAGAGGAGGAGGAGGAGAAGCAAGGAGCTGAAAACCCTCCAGCTTCAAAATCGCATCCTGAATAATCAGCAATTGACAGAAGCTCTTCACACGGTGCTTTCTCCACACTCACGAGCAGACTGGGCTGACTGTGAAACCTCAATGTTACGCATACACTTGTTTCAAAATTGCTCGACAGACTGCATTAGGAGGTTAGATGAAAGCCTGATTTGCCATCACAGTCAGTCAGATTTCTCTGCTAGTATTAGCTATCTTTAAAACATATTTCCATGGCAACTAGTTTAAAAACATATTTGACTGTAGAGGCGCTTCCGTTATGAAAGCAAGAAAAACCCAAGCGGCCTCTTCTTGTCAGAGCTCTTTTCCACCAGTGGAGCAACTCAGGCCAACGAGGATGAGAGCAAAGTTCTCTTCAGGCTCAGGACTATGGAGCATCCAGTTGCCTGGGTCCCATCCTTCCACGTTGCTGAAGGAGTCACTGCTTCTCTCCATGAGGCAAACCTCCTCCTGAGCTTAACCCGCTGACCTTTTCTGAACCCATTTCTGCTGATGGACATTTTTCCTTCAGGCTTCCTTTGATTTTTCCACGTCTGCACTAGTTTCAAAGGCCAGTCAGAATACAATTGCTTTAGAAGTGAGAGACAAAACTCCGTTTGCTTTTTAGAAAAAAGAAGAAGAAATACTCAGGGATCTTTATACAAACTGGCCTTTTTGTCACTACCATGTCTTCTTGGGTTGAGGCTTAATCCAGGGACGCTGGGACCCTGAGTTCTTGACCTTTTATTAGGAGAAATCATGAATTTTCTGTCCTATTGGCTGTGGGGACCAGACCCACAGTGAACCTCTCTCAGGGCCAAGATGAAATGTTAATAATAGTTCTTGGCTAGTTCTTCACCTCCAAGAAACTCAGGGTTTTCCCAGGCATTCTCTGTAATCTCTCCTAGATGTAGATCTAAGTATTACTAATTCTTATTTTCACACCTTGTGGGGAAGAAACAGCCTGTAACCTTTAGCCCAGAGGTAGACTCTGTGTAGACTGCATTGACAGACAGAGCCTACAACGTGATGGTTCTGCTGTAGCAATAGGGACCACACATCCAAAGGTCTCCCCTCCTGTACCCACAAGATGTTGCAAATCCACACTTCTTCAGTTTGAGACTTTATCTTCTAAATGAGATATAATTCTGCAAGCACCAAATTCTTTTTGAATTAAGGCAAGATAGGTATGAAACAATCAATGAGAACAATACTCATGAGGGCCCAAAAATCAGATTTGGGCCCTAATATTTTGTAGCAAGAATATTTCACTGAAAGGGAAGTAGGAGACAGAAAGATCTAGAATTAAAAAGAACAGGGCCAGGTTGAGTCCTTGCATTGCAGGATATCTCAGAATGGATCCTCTGTTCTGGAAGGTTCTCTCTGTTTTCTCAGCTTCTCCAGGGCCCAGCTTGCACTGGGTTCTCAGTGCACTCATCTCTGATTGAGGCCATATCGATATGCAGCTGGTGTCCATTTCAGCTAGCTTCATGGTGCATATTGATCACTGTCACAGATCACTCATTCACCAATCTTCATTGATCACTAAATGGCTGGAATTAATAGACTATCCAGTGGAAGGGCTATTTATTTAAGGTGCATAGGCAGAGGCAGTGAGTCCTTGGGGAACTTTTATTTCCCACTGTGCAGTGAGTGCCTCATCACTCCCAGTGAGTATATTTATGTGAGAATGTATACACTTCGGTGTTTGTGTACATAACAACTGAAATGTAGCGTACCCAGGACACTTGCATTAATTTGAACATCAATCTGGAAATTGATGGAGCCACAGTAAAACCTACTTTTGGATTACCTATAAAGAGTTTATTTATTGTATATGCAACATTTCAGGGAGAAGGTGTAAATGGTTATGAGAGGAAAATAGTTTTAAGTAACTTCAAGATTATAATTTCAATGCTTTTCTTTCTTTTTTTCCCAAGCAAGCTATTCCTGTTTGTTTATCAAAACAAGTCTCCTAAGAAAACTAACTAAACCCATTTGGTTATCTGTATTCTGGTACTGTGTGTCCTTGAAAGTGAAAGTGAATTCGCTCAGTCGTGTCCGACTCCTTGAGACCCCATGGACTGTAGCCCACCAGGCTCCTCCATCCATGGAATTTTCTAGGCAAGAGTACTGGAGTGGGTTGCCATTTCCTTCTCCAGGGGATCTTCCCAACCCGGGGATCAAACCCTGGTCTCCCACATTGCGGGCAGATGCTTTACCGTTTGAGCCACCAGGGAGTGTCTTTGGGTAGTGGGAAACTGAGGGTTTGGCATCCAATTCCAACTTCCAACATTTTCCCCCCATTATCATCTGTAGAAGCATTGTGCATGCTCAGTAGTGTCCAAATCTTTGCAACCACATGCACTGTAGCCTGCTAGGCTCCTCTGTCCATGGAATTTTCCAGGAAGGAATACTGGAATCGGTTGCCATTTCCCCCTCCAAGGAATCTTCTCAACCCAGGGATTGAAATCAGGTCTCCTGCACTGGCAGGCAGATTCTTTACCACTGAGCCATCTGGGAATCCCTTTCCCCCCATTCCACCATATAATTCTATGCCACTCACAAACCCACGTTGTCACCTGTGCTTATGATTCACTGACTATAGATAGGAGGTTCCAACAACCCCCTCCTTGACTCTGAGTTCAATTAATTTGCTCAAATGACTCAACAGTGTTCAATGATTACTGGTTTACTACAAAAGGATGTAGGAAGGAAAGGTGTGACAAACCTAGACAGCATATTTAAAAACCAAGATATCACTTTGTTGACAAAGGTTCTGGGCTCCAAAATCACTGCAGATGGTGACTGCAGCCATGAAATTAAAAGATGCTTACTCCTTGGAAGGAAAGTTATGACCAACCTAGACAGCATATTAAAGAGCAGAGACATTACTTTGCCAACAAAGGTCTGTCTAATCAAGGCTATGGTTTCTCCAGTGGTCATGTATGAATCTGAGAGTTGGACCTTAAAGAAGGCTGAGCACTGAAAAGTTGATGCTTTCGGATTGTGGTGCTGGAGAAGACTCTTGAGAGTCCCAAGGACTGCAAGGAGACAAAACCAGTCAATCCTAATGGAAATCAACACAATATATTCATTGGAAGGACTGATGCTGAAGCTCCAATACTTTGGCCCCCTGATGCAAAGAGATGACTCACTGAAAAAAACCCTGATGCTGGAAAACACTAAAGACAAAAAAGAGAAGAGCACAGCAGAGGATGAGTTGGTTAGATAGCATCACTGACTCAATGGACATGAATTTGAGCAAACTCCAGGAGATGGTGAAGAACAAGGAAGCCTGACTTGCAGCAGTTCACGGGGTTGCAAAGAGTTGGACACAACTTAGTGACTGAACAACAAGAAGTCAGGAATAGCTAGATGGAAGAGATGCAAAGTGCAAGGTGTGGGGAGGCTCCATGCCCTCTCCAAGCAGCCACTCTGCCCAAGTTCCCACATGTTCACCAATCCTCCCCCATCCTTTGGGTTTTTATGGAGATTTCAATACATATTCATGATTGATTAACTCATTGACTATTGGCGACTGATTCAACCCTCCAGTACTTCTCCCCTCTCAGGAGGTAGAGAGGAGAGTGGGACTGGGACAAGAAATTCTAACCCTCTAATCATGAGGTTGGGTTCTCTGGCAACCCGCCCCATCCTTGGATTAGGTTCAAGGACTTCCAAAAGTTACCTCATTAGTGAAAGAACTTTATCACTCTTATCATAGGAAAGAGTATTAGGAGCTCTGTAACAGAAATAGGATGAAGACCAAAAAATATTTATTATAAATTGCAGTATCACAGAAACCCAGCTTAAGGGTAATCATGGCCCACTGTGTGGACTGGGAACTGTGGGTATGTGAACTGGGCTGATAGGGAGGGCCTACCCGGAGTTCATGTACCTGTGTTGTCTCTTGTTGGAAGGGATCCACACTGGGGCAGTGGGTGATGGGAAGAACAGGGACTTGCGTCTTTTAGATTTGCTTCTCTGGCAGCCTCTTGGATGTTATCTGAAGGCTGAGGAGAGAGGCATGATAGACAGATACTGAAGAAGTTGCTATTTGCATTCCTAATATTTGCAGTACTGACTCTATCAGGCATCAGGCTTTTGTCTTATCTGATGACTTGTTAGGTGAGAAAATGGGGGCAAGGGTAAGGAGAAGAAGCTTTCTTGATGAGGCACCTGTGATTTCACATCACTGGTGGTTCGGGAGGAAAGAACAAGGGGGCTGCCACTTGGCGGTGGTCAGGACGTGTTCCCAGAGCATGGGACTCATATCTCAGTGTCCCAGATACAATCATGGACAAGGGGCAATGTGGGGGCTAGAAAAGGGGCCTGGGAGAACAGAGGAATAAGGATTAAGGATTCAGTCAAATTCAAATATGGCTTATTAGAATTCAAAAATTGTTTGTTATCTTTTTAAAAAAGTTAAAAAATATAAGATAAAGACCCACATTTAACTACAAAAAAGGGATTAAAGTGGCATTATTTATATCCACAATTGATATTGCCACAGAAAAGTTGATCCCTGAAAATAATAAAACTAAATTTATTTTTTAAAATATTTGGAAGTGGTATAATACAGTGAAAGGAGCATATCAGAACCTAACACCAGTTATTATCTGAATGACTCTGGGCAAGTCGCTCAGTGAGCAGATGAAACACGTTTTCCCTCCCATCTGAGCACACACATTGATTATGTTGCCCAGCCTCTCCACCAGCCCAGAGGGAACATGTGATGGAGCTCTGACAAACGCACCATGGACAGAAGTAATACATGCTGCTTCTAGATCCCATCCACTAGAACGCCTTGTGCCTGGGAAGCTGGCATAAATCTGAACATCAGTTTGAACCTGATCTAACTCAGAAGGAGCTAGAATAAACCTGATGCGGGGTTAGCAACAAAGCCTTTATTAACTGTGTGAACAGTATTTCTGACAGGACCATGCAGAGTATCCAGCAGAAGACTGCAGTTCCCTACTAGGTGGTAGAGGCCAGACCCTGATTGACTACACAGAAGGCCATTCACCAGCCAGGAACATCTGTACTGGATGCTGCAGGAGCCAGAAATTCACTCTTACTGTCTTAAACACTTAGATTGGGATTTATGTGCTATACCAGTTAGCATCATTTACATTAATTAATCTACCTGAACTTTAATTTCTTATTAATAAAAAAATGAAAGAATATTATGTAATTTATAGAGGGCACTGTGCTTACTTGTTCAGTTGTGTCCAATTCTTTGCGACCCCATGACTATAGCCTGGCAGGCACCTCTGTCCATGGGGACTCTCCAGGCAAGAATACTGGAGTGGGTTGCCATGCCCTCCTCCAGGGGATCTTCCCAACCCAGGGATGGAACCCAGGTCTCCCACATTGCAGGCAGATTCTTCACCGTCTGAGCCACCAGGGAAGCCCATGAATACTGTACTGGGTAGCCTATCCCTTCTCCAGGGGAATCTTCCCAACCCAGGGATGGAACCCAGGTCTCCCACATTGCAGGCAGATTCTTCACCGTCTGAGCCACCAGGGAAGCCCATGAATACTGTACTGGGTAGCCTATCCCTTCTCCAGGGGAATCTTCCCAACCCAGGGATGGAACCCAGGTCTCCCACATTGCAGGCAGATTCTTCACCGTCTGAGCCACCAGGGAAGCCCATGAATACTGTACTGGGTAGCCTATCCCTTCTCTAGGGGATCTTCCTGACCCAGGAATCAAACCGGGGTCTCCTGCATTGCAGGTGGATTCTTTACCAGCTAAGCCACCAGGGAAGCCAATTTATAGAGTAGCTATAATTAATTATAGAATTAACTATAGAGGCACACAGAAAGTGCTAAATAAATAGAAGAATATAGTATATAGGCTCTTATTCAGGGTTTCCCTTCATTTAGATCCTTTTCTCATAATTCGTAAGTTAAGTTTATTTTCCATTAGTGGGACATGAATCATATGATGAAAGTGAAATGCAGCTTCAAGCTTAGATGGAAAGAAAGAACAATTTAACGACCCAGTATGGACATCAGCTGTAAGATATGGGACCTTGGGTACCATTCTTAAGTTTTCTGAGCCTTAGCATCCTCATTTGTAAAACAGGTATAAGAATTCACACCTCACAAGAGATATGTGAAAATAAAATGAGGCAGCAAATGTAAAAGTAGCCCTTACTCTTTGGAGTTCCATAAAAATGCATGGTTTACTATTATAGATTAGCCATTTTAAACTCACAGAGCCCAGCAGCTTTTGTGCAAACATTATCTTCCCAAACAGTATATGATTTTCCACTGGATTAGCAAAGTGGTTGCTTTATATTGTATGCTTTTCAATTCTGGTGGATACATGTGATTAATATCACCTTTCCATTTTCTCATATGTTTAAGTTGATGAACCAACAGCAGTAATGTATTTGAAATGTTACATTTTCTTTTTGTTTTAAAGATGGAAAGAAGACATTGCTAGCAGTAAATCATGTATGCCCAAATTGAACCTGATGGGTCAGGAAAAAGTAAGATCTTCACTTCTCTCCTGTCATTGAAATCTCCTTTGGAGAGAGATGCATTGGGAGCTCGGGCTTCATGAGAATCAAACACAATCTTGGCAGGTGTCAGTTAAGCTCTGCAGTGAATCTATGATCTACTCTAAACTTCTCGATATATTCTCTTAATTTTACGATTTATAATCTCTGAAAACACCTCACATGAATTTTATTACTGTGAATTGAAGGCTATCAAAAAGTCAAGTTTTCCTGAAAGAGCATTTGGTATGTTCCTTACATTGGCACACCATGTCAGCCATGGAGATGCCTATTTTTCTCTAGATAGAGAGTTAAAATTCTGAATATTTAAAATACGTATGCCTGGACCCTGAAGAAGAAAGCTGAAGTACCTGGTATCTTAAAGGAGATCAAGGGCCCTATTGAGTGGATGCAGTTTGCAGCCACGTGGAGGTGGTTGGGAGGAAAATACTTTCAGTTCATAGTTCAGCAGAAATATATGGAACTTCAACGAAATAATCAAATTGAACACTGCATTAAGGTCATGTTGATATCATGTGCTTCCAGATACAATGTCATGAGACAAGCACTTCACCTCCGTGTTATTTTAAAAACCCTCAAAACAAAAATAAACAAAAATATCTAATGATGAGAAAATTGAGGAATATTCTATGAAAATGAGGAACATGCTGCAAAATGTCCAACTAGTACTCACAAAACTATAAACAACATGAAAAATAAGGAAAGCCTGAGAAACTGTCACAGACCTGAGGAGACCAAGAAAACATGAAAACTTACTGCAATATGGTATGAGGACCCTTGTCTGGATCTTGGAATAGAAAAACATCATTAGTGGGAAAATCAGTGAAATCCAAATAAAGTCTAGAATTTGGTTAAGAGTAATGTGCAATGGTGGTTTCTTAATTTTGGCAAATATGCCATGGGAATATAGATTATAACATTAGGGGAAACTAAAAGTGGGAGAGACGTATACAGGAGCTCTCTGTACTACTTTTGAATTTTTTCCTGTAAATCTGAATCTATTTAAAATAAAATGTTTATTAAATTATATATGTATATAATTTTAATACGGCAACAAAAATCAAAATGTAACTTGTAATGAAATTTTATTTTTAAAAGCATTAAAACAAAACTTTAATAAATTGTTGTAACTATATTATTTTAATGAATAGATTATTTATCTATGAGACATCATGATGGTGACAGTATAATTTTCGATCTCTTGAAACAACCACATAAAAACAGATGAAGCAAAATAGTAAATACTATAGATTTATAGCAAAATAAAAAAAAACTGACAAAATTTACAACAAATCTGACTGACATGGTATCTTCTATGAATGTTGAAAAGCCAAGCAGATGGGGATGAACCACCAATAGCCACCAGAACTGCGTGAAACCAGAATCTGTGCAGGAAGAAGCAGAGGGAGCATGAGCTGGATCTGAGGAGAGAATCCCAAGAGAGTCAACCAGTGTTCACTGGAAGGTGTGACCAGCTAACGTGAGAAATGCACCTGAAGCTGGGAGAGATTGTGCCCAATCTACAAGCAGGTGAGCGTAAGGCCCCTCAGTGAGGTATAAAGGGCCAGCAGTCAGCATCCTTAAGAACAACCAGGTTCCCCAGACAGAACTACCGCAGCTCCTCCATGACAAGGCTGCTAAATGAACAAAAAATGCTAGAACTGAAATTATAATTGAGCAAAATAAGGACACAAAGGTAAAGAAAAAGAATTTCCAAATAAAAGTCAGAAGGGAGAACAGAGCCAGGAAATCTCAGAGAGAAAACTGCCCTACTTTTTAATACTATATGACAAAAAAGCAAACAGAAGAAAACAATAGAAGAGGGTAGTCCATGAAGTGAACATTTGTTCCACAAACCTGTCAAAAGTTCAAAAAAAATTATTTTCTTGAAAGTGGTCAACATAAAACAATTAAGCAAAATAAAACAGGCAAAGCCATGTTGAGATCAACAATAAGGAGCAAAATATCATATAGATATATGGACATTTCAAAAAGTCATGCTGACCAAACAAAATCTGTACCTACTATTTCAAAACAAGGTAATAAACCTTGAATAATTGACATCAAAGAATAACTTAAACCAAAATTTTATAAATTATGAAATGAAGTGACAGAACCCAGTAAAGAATTATAAATTATTTTTTAAAAAGGTTATTTCAGACTATTAGACTAAAAGTCATACCAGACTACTGTAAGTGACACAGATAAAATAATGTCCTAAGAGAACCAGAAGATGAAAAGAAGGAAGCATTCTAAAATCATAAAAGAAATCAAAGGATAAAAAGATTCAAGAGAAAGTGAAAAGTATTGATGATAAACAAACAAATCCAAACAATAGAAATCCCTGAAGAATAAGATGAAACAAGAAAATATCACAGGATGAAAGAACATAAACTATCTATATTCTTGATAGTAATGACTGAAGCTAGACTAGGTGGTAGATAGAATGATGGCCCCCAAAATTGTTCACCTTGTAATTCACAGGATCTGTGAATGTGTTATCTTTCTATGGTTAAAGGGACTTTGCTGTTGTCATTAAGTCAAGGATACTGAGGTAGACAGATGAGCTGGCAATGAGTGGGAATATGCTGGAAAGGTAGAATGCTATTGCCAGAGATAAAATACCTGAAATTAGGATTATGGAGAATTGCAATCATTGGTACAGACATTCTCAACCAGAGTTCCCTGAGAGAATTAAGCTTTTATGCCCAATGTATCTAAAATATGTAAAGAATTAACTTCACTGCTATGAATTTAGAATGGTACTAGTCACATACCATCTTTGAGAGATTTGAGAAAATATTCATTTAAATCACCTACAGCATTCTATGGATCAGACAAAGAGCCCCATCTGAGAAAAACTAGAGGGTCTATCCATGGGAATAACTGAAATAGAAATATTTCAATAGAATAGAAAACAAGATCATTTTTAAAAGTTCAAGGAACAGAGAAACCAAGATATTGATATGATCATCTGTGAGGATACTGAATTCACTAAGGTTAAGATAAGAATAGTATTGAAGTTGAAATTCCTGAAAAAGAGTGACCTGGGAGTGGATAGGTGACAGCAACAAGGAAAGGTAGTGGGAGATATAATCTCAAGATGGAAATAGAAAAGCAGGCTTTCAGGGAAGAGCAAGGAGAAAGAGAAGTTAGCAATGAGGACAATGAGGAGGTTTGGCCACTTCCCCTCCAAGTCCAGAGGCACAACGGCTATGAAAGGGGCAACAGCCCCACTGAGGGGCTGCAGGAAAGCAGTGTCCTCAGGAGAGAGTCAGTCCTTCAGCCATGGGGTGAAAAGCATTCAGAAGATAGATGGAGGACAGATCACGTTGTTGATTGTTGTTGTTCAGTCACTAAGTTGTGTGAACAACACGCAATGGGTTGCTCTTTGTAACCCCATGGACTGCAGCACAGTAGGCTTTCTTGTCCTTCACTATCTCCCAGAGTTAGCTCAAATTCATGTCCATTGAGTCAGTGATGCTATCTAAACATCTCATCCTTGGCTGTCCTCTTCTCCTTTTGCCTTCAATCTTTCCCAGCATCACGGTCTTTTCCAATGAATCAGCTCTTTGCATTAGTTTGCCCAAGTATTATTGCCAATAACGGACCCTAATTTCCAGAGAGCACAATGGAAGGGATCAAGAACTGAAGAGGAAAGCTGGAAGGAAACAGAATTGAGCATGTACAGAGCCTGTGGGTTTCTTGTTGGGAGATGATGTTTTGACCTGCAGTTTCGGGCTGCAGTGGCTGACATACAGAGAGATAAAGGGCATAATAAAATTACTTACTATGCAGGTTCACTGGAAACTGTGCTGGTGAGTGTTGTGAAGGAGGGAGAGGTGGGTTTCAGGGATTCCCTGCTTTCAAGAAGGTCTCAATCAGGTATGGTCTTAGATCTAGTGTCACTAACCTATGTGATTAACTAAACTTTGGAGGCTTACACACCTTTTCAAGAATCTTACAAAGTGACAGGTTTTCTAAAAAAAAAAAAAAAATCAGATAAACTCAAAATGGTGAAAATAGTTTTAAGGTAGAGTTTTCAGAGCTAAATACACCCACATGTGTGTGTCTCAGCCACTCCCATCTTGGATCCATGAATTCAAGATGAGAAGATATGATTTAGATTTTTTTTTTCTGTGACAAAATGATTAAATGACATATGCTAAATTTAAAGGGGACTAATTTTTTATCCTTCCTGGGAAGTTTATTTGCATTTGAACACAGACAAGCTGAAGACACAACTTAATGCACAGGCACTATTTGGGGACAGGAAGACAGCTAGACTGACAGATAAAGAGGGGCCTTTAAAATCCACCATCACTCACACCAAGGCATAGATAGCATCATCACTTAAGAAAAACCCACCTATGTGTGTGATAGTGGGGGAGTGCTTTAAAGGAATTGTACAAAGCAGCAGAAACAAATATGGGTCCTGACCTCAAAAAAAAATGGAAAACTTAAGACCTTAGTTTCAGCCTGAATATATGCCTTCTCATCTCACCTGTGCTTCCAACTCTCCATTAGGATCGTGGGTCAATGATTTAGATTCTCTGTATTTTAGTTTCAGCACCTGTAAAGTAGGAATCACAGCATCTGCCTACAGAGGATTCAAGCTCCTCTGGTGGCTCAGATGGTAGAGTCTGCCTGCGATGCAAGAGACCCAGGTTCGATCCCTGGGTGGGGAAGATCCCCTGGAGAAGGAATTGGCAACCCACTCCAGTATTCTTGCCTGGGAAATCCCATGGACAGAGGAGCCTGGCGAGCTACAGTCCACGGGGTCACAAAGAGTCAGACACAACTGAGAGACTAACACTAACCTTGGAAATGTTGCTATTAATTCCAATCAGGGTGGTCTGTACACCTGTCTTCTTTTCTTTCCCAAAGTCTTTGGCCGAGACCAAGAGCAGAGAGAGCAAAGCAAAGACGTGTGATGGAAAAGGAGTCATAGGAAGTCACTGGCCCTCCGACCCACTGTCATCTCAGTGGAGATGAGGAATGAGCTCCTTTCCCCTGGGACTTGCTTTATCTGGACCTGAGACTTCAGAGGATCTACTCTTCTTGGCAGCTAAAAGCCAGGAAAATCAGTTCTCATATTTTAAAGGCCAGTGTTCATGAAGCAATTTGTGAAATGAAATGCTACATAAAAATAAGAAATGGGGTAGTTTCTGGAAAGGGAGGAAGCTAGGGTCAGATATCTTGGAAAATGCTAGCTTCTATTTCATCAAAGCAACACACACACATACACAATGTTAGCCCTTCAGTCATGTCCAACTCTTTGCAGCCCCATGGACTGTAGCTCATCAGGTTCCTCTGTCCATGGAATTTTCCAGGCAAGAATACTGGAGTGGGTAGCCATTCCCTTCTTCAGGGAATCTTCCCAACCCAGGGACTGAACCCATGCCTCCAACACTACTGATGGCAGATTGTTTACCGTCTGAGCCACAGAGTAGCCCTAAGCAAAGTAGACTGGAGTTCTATATCTTAAGAGTTACTTGCACCCTTCAGAAATCACACAAAAAAGTTTCCAAATGGTTTTCCTAAAGTGGAATCTGCAGTTTATTCAGGCCTTCAATTAATATGTGGGTTATTTGAATTAACAATGAAAACATCTGCTCTCACTAATTTTCCTCTTTTAATATTAAATCAAGTCATAGTTTAATATCATAGATTCCAAACAGCTAAAGATTTCAAACTTCATTGGAAATCTCACCTAATTTTTAAATGACATGATTGATAGTTGTTTTCTAATGTGGAGAAATATAATTTGCATTTCTTCTTCGGTGTCAAGGTTGGAGAGCCCTTTTATTTGTCAGAATGATAAACTTTGCATGCAAAAGGTTACAAAGGAAGAAGCAAATTGGTAGATTGACATTTTCATCTAATTTAACACAAACATAATTACAGGTATAAAAATCTGAAATGGAAATAAATTAGAATTATGCTACTGCCATTTTGGACTGTGTTTCTTTTGAGCTAAAAAGAAGAGAACCCATTGACTTGAAAGGGGAGTGATATAATTGGGTATCAAAACCAATAAATAAAGAAAAAAGCTTTGAGACTTTTCACCTACCTAGTTACAAACTTTCTCACTTTTTCATTCTAGTTGAGCTGGCATAATAAACACAACAAACCAAACCATTTGTCTTCCTCATTCTGAGTTCTCTTCTTTAATTGGATTTATTTGTTTTTCAAAAGACCCATACTTCACATAGATGGAGCTCATTGGCCTTTAGCACCAACAATCTGTCATGTAGATTCCAAATCAACCTAGGAAATTTGTCATAGAAGGCACAAGGGGATTGTTGCTGAATGGTTACCTCTTCTGTTGACAACTCGGCCTCGCCCTAGGAGGGCAGGATTTTGATTTCAAGGTCAGAGACCGTTAATTTCCTCAAGTCATATTTTCTAAAAGCCAGGAAACTCAATATTCAGGAAAGAAAAAATTCTAAATTGTAAATGGAATATGCTCATGAACTAGGTACACTATCCTCTTGTTAGAGCTTGAAGTTCTTTAAAAAGTTACCAGTTAGCTAGTAAATGTTAGAGCTGAGATTCTAACCTTGGTGTGCTGCACTTGAATAGTCAGTTAAGACAATCTATCTATCTGATATCTGTTATTCAGCTTTGGTATCAATCATATATTTATACATCATTATACAAACCATCTATATTATACACACATACCATGTGGGGTTTTTTTTAACATCATACATATTTTTGTATTATGCAGTCATATGCATAACCAAGTGACAATGAAAGTCACTCAGCTGTGTCCAACTCTTTGCGACCCCATGGACTATACAGTCCATGGAATTCTCCAGGCCAGAATACTGGAGTAGTAGCCTTTTCCTTCTCCAGGGAATCTTCCCAACCCAGGGATTGAACCCAGGTCTCCCGCACTGCAGGTGGATTCTTTACCAGCTGAGCCACAAGGGAAGCAGGCATAACCAAAGTGAACCTTAAAAGTTAGCAATAACAACAAAAATGACATGAGTTGCAATGTTAAAATTATTCAATATTAGCTAACCAGATTTGAAACGTGCTATACAATTTTACCTTACTGCGGCATTTTCCTGAGTGCTATTTTGACTCTAGTTTGTACATGATTTGGGGCTGAACACAGCAGAAAGGCTTGCAGACTAGGGACAGAGTCAAGGCACTGGTGGGAATGGGAAGAGCAGATGAAGCAGAGCCGCTCTTGGGAGCACAGAGCCCTCCTCTCTGTGCCCTCAGGTTCCAGCTCCCATGAACAGGGAGGTGTCGTGACTGGAGGGAGGAAGTGTGATTAATATCCTGGCTTACACCTTGACACCTCGTTTAGCTGAATCAACTCTAGTCAATTTGGGACTTCCCCTGAAGATTGACTTGTTTTCCTATTAAATGCCCAGGCTCTGTAGAAACTGCTTGGCTTCCCAGCAATAATTTGCATGTACCAGTCCCCACAGACAGTGTGCAAGGAGGAGAGAGCTCTGTAGGCACATCACAGGGCCTCCTTGCTGCCTGACATCCCGCTGAGGTAGCTGATATGGGGCAGCAATGACCTGTGTCTGTGTCTGGCCTTGCCCGCAAAGAGAGAAGAAAAACATCCCTCCCTCCTGTAACGTCAGGATAATCTTCAGACCCTGGAGTCAGGCTGGCTGGACTTAGATCCCAGCTCTGCCAAGTGACTGTGTGACTTGGAGCAGATTATAAAATACTTTGTCTCAACTTCCTTAACTGTAAAACAATGAGGAAAATAATAGAGCCTGCTTCTGAACTTGTTATGGGGATTAAATAAAACAACACATGTAAAGCTCTTATAAGAGTGCCTAACACACAATAAGCCCTCAAAATATGCCAGCTATTAATGTATGCAAACTTTAGAGAATATCTCCTTTAAAAGTCATAATATCCTACACTTCAGTAGCATGGAGAATCTCATATTCTTTCAGCAAACTCCAGATGCTATTTTCCAAAAAAATACAGTCTTGGCAAAACCCTAGTATCATTTGTCAAGCAAAATACTTGTTACCTCTTAAAATATTTATTTTCTGTTGGAATTACCAGAATGAAGAGAAGTAAAAGAAATGGCTTGCTATATTACCTATGCTGCCATGGTAGGAGTGATGTAACTGTGATTATAAAAGTCACATACACAAGAGTTTGGCTACACAAGTCAGCTTTAAAAGAGTTATCCTCCCATGTATCATTTCTCACTATATCACCCTTCTTTCAATCATCATATTGTTTTGTTGTTGTTGTTTTGTTTTTGCCACACCACATAGCTTGCAGGATCTTAGTTCCCTGATCAGGGATTGAACCCAGGCCCTGGCAGTGAAATCTCCAAGTCCTAACCACTGGACCACCAGGGAATTCCCTGAATCATAGTATTTTTCAGCTTCTACAAAATATAGTTGTATTCAAAGGACATGCAACTGAGCTGGGTAGGGAAAGCATGGATGAGTGACAAGCTAAATAATAAAACGAGACAACAGTCCAACAGATGTTAGATTCCGAGAAACACTGAGTGAGCATCTATCTGCAAGGCCCACTTTATGGAACTCTGGGGACCTGATATAGAGAATATGAACAGCAGAATCTATGGCCAAGAACTCAGTCTGGTAGAGGGTAAACATATAGTAGTATATGAGTACTTCTAATTCAAGAGATACTCTGGTGAGTGCTAAATTAAAAAAAAAAAATAAAAAAGATTGTTAAATGTTAAATCAGGGTAGAAAGACTCTCATTTGAGGACATAAGCAGCATGTATGGATGAGAGAGAGGTTTGGGAAAGAGGAAAGAGTGTGAATAGGGATGTGCAAACAGGGTTGCCCAGGGCAGGTCTGGACTCTTCAGTGAGAGCAGGGCATGGGGCGAAATGACGTTAAAGATGGATTGAGCCACTGTATAAACAGTTTTATGTAGAAGGCTGAGAAGGAGTGACTTGATTCAATCATTGAAGGTTTTAAAAAAAAATAACATAATCAGAATGTCTGTGGGAGAATAACAAACCTGAGGTGTAGCAAAGATCAAAATATGAGGGTATTTGAGACCTTTCAGCCTTAGGCTGAACCTCCTTATGACCCAGGCTTCTATCACTCTAAGCTCCAAATTGGTTAATTCCTGCCCTGCCTTCATTTCAGGGCTCTTGTGAGCATGCACGCAGAATGAAATAGGGTGTGGTGACTAGGGTCACTGGCTGGTGGTGGGAGAGACTGCCGACCTTAGGACCTCTATTTATGGAGTCCACAGAAGCAGTGAGAACCTGTGCTGAGCAAAGCAGAATCACACAGGACATTAAAGGATTGGACTGTTTTTCTTCCCTCCAGTTCCCAGATAATTTATTCATTCATTGGGTTTTCTGTTGGAAGGTATTAACATCATCTCAAGAATAGCATTTCTGTAGGACTTCCCTGGTGGTCCCTGGTTAGAACTCTGCACTTCCACTGCAGGGGACATGGATTTCATCCCTGTTCAGGGAATTAAGAAGACCCTGAAAGGCACACAGCACAGCCAAAAAAATGCATTTTTCTATCACTTTTCACCACTTTCTTATATATTTGGGAGTAACCATGGTATGACAAGCA
Organism: Bubalus bubalis; assembly: GCF_019923935.1. Taxonomy (NCBI): domain Eukaryota; kingdom Metazoa; phylum Chordata; class Mammalia; order Artiodactyla; family Bovidae; genus Bubalus; species Bubalus bubalis. Next base: position 62,729,998 of record NC_059169.1, read on the forward strand.
GACACCATTTAAGTAGTTCTATGCTTAATTTCCCTCACCTTGCATTTCCATTAAAAATCAGATAAAGTGTTTTTTTTAATCAACTAAAAATGGGAATGAATATAATTAAATCTTACATTGTATAATACCATGGTATTGAAAATTTTAATTCTGAAATTCTCTACAAAATATCTATCTATTTATTTTAATCTTTGATACATTCTACTCTTTTATAGTGCATACGCTGTGGACCCTATTTCTCTGGATTCCCTTTCTATCAATTGACCATTGTCTTCTTCCTATTAGGATGCACGGAAGTCCTTCAATACCTCCATTCTTTCCTCTGTCCTCTTACAAATCCTAGCTGCTGCCACAGCCTTTATTAATGGTCCTTCAGAGGGGAATCCATCTCTGCTGGCAGGCTCTGGAGCTCACGCACAATGCTGGTTTGTGCTTCTTGCATATGCTAACAAACATGCTCTTTCTTCCCAATGGATGTCACAGAATAATACATCTCTTAAGCCGAAATAGGAAGCTGGCTTTACAAGCTGAGGCTGTAGATTTCCAGGTATGTTTCCTTTATAGTGATACTATTCCTGTTCCAAAAGGCTGGGGCTTGCCCTGTGTCACCTGACTGATTGTAGAACAGTTCTACAAATTCTAGTCTCAGGCAGCCCATCTCAGAGCTTCTGAGTGTCCTGTAAGGAAAAACTAAGGATTTCTTCCACATTTTGGCAGGAAAAGATACACTCAGGACTTATTTTCTCTTGAAAATATGTAAAGCTAAAAGATTCTTCAGCCTGTGACAACAATCTCAACAAAGGCATTACGGTTTTTTAAATGAAGAGTTTGAAAATATTAATGCATGTCATCAGCAGAGGCACAGTCCTCATTTTCCATCCGGAATGTTACTTTATCACAAATCATGTAAATTGGTAGCTGATTGTAACTACTTTACTCCTTTGATCACTGTGCAAGTTGACAGCTGATCACTGTATGATCTCCTGAGGTGTGGGGATCAGGAAGTCCTGCATACAAACTTCCATGCAATTTGTATCCCACCCTCGACCCCACTCATTCCTAGGCCTTTCCTTTATCGAGCCCCATTTACTCGTACCTGTCTGCACAAACCCTGTCACACATAAGGATACAGGCCTGAGCACACACAGAAGCAAGTCAGCAGTGCTGCCTTTCTGGAGGTTATGAAAAGTGCTCTGTGGAGTCCGCTCCCCACCCCAGTCCCTTCCATCTGCAGGAAATAAAAAATATTGAGCCAGAAGAGATAAAGTTTTCTAAGTTTCAGTCCAAATCTTATGTTGGCAAAGTTTTCTATATCTCTGTACTCTGTCACCCTCCCCCCCAGTTGTTTGGTAAAGGGAGAAAGAAGTGTGTATGTATTTGGAATACATGATGCTACTGAGGACCAAACAATACTTCTTTGTTGATATCAAATACAAAACTCCTCTTTCCTATTTTCCAAAGCTGATCACGATATGTTCTCATGAAACTTCTAACTGTCTTTCGTAATTGCCCCTATTCTCCATTCTCATGATTCAAGTGCAGTATTAATATTCCTAGTCACTACATATCAGTTTCTGACTGATGAAGAACAAGTGAAGTCTAGATATTCCCAGTTTTGGAGAACCTTCTACAGAAGATTCTATTTTCTAGCGGGAGCCTCCTGACCATACCTGTCAGTATGTCCTTTCTACCTGATTAAAACTCTGCTTGTCCTCTCAGACTTATTTCAAGCCTCATTTACTACAAAAAGACTTCAGTAAAAATGCTTCATCCCACAGAGATTATATTATTTTCTGAAAATGTGTTATATACCACTTGGATCACCATTTGGGGCCTAATTCAATACCGCCTAATAGAGTGACTTAAGTTGGCAAATACTTGTCTCTGTACCAAGATGGTAACTTCCCCTGAGGAAGAATTGATTTATTTTTTTAATGTCCCAGTGGATCAAGAACACTTATCTTCATAGACATAGGAGATGGAAGAGAAAAGACAACTAATTGTCTGCACGATATCCCTTCTACCCTTCTTTAGTAATAGAACCCTAGTGTGTTACCTGGTAGACTTACTTCCTAACTGTCCTTTCTTCTAGCTATAAAATGTGACTAAATTCTGTCCAATAGACATAAATGATGTGTATCTAATAACAGCTCCTTAAGATATGTCCTCATATTTATGTCCAGTGTGAATGTTACCTTATTTGGAAAAAGGGTCTTTACAGCTGTAATTAAGACTCTTGTGATGGAGAGATTATCCAGGATTATCTGAGGGAGCCCTAAATCCAGTCATTAGTGTCCTTATAAGAGAGAAGCAGAAGAAGATTTAACACACATAAAAGGAAGGTTATATGACAACCTTTTGTTGACAAACCTTAGCTGGTACTGATGACAGCAGAAGACAGAAATAGAGATAGGATTACCCACAGATAGAAGACCATTTGGTTTAATAATGTGATCCAGGTGACATACACAAGAGACCCACAAGGTTTTTGAAAATATTATACCACAAGAAACACTGCCATCTTGAAAGGGAAAGAGAGAGAATAAAATGTAAGAATGGTTGGATGATTCCTAAAAATTCTACAGAGAGAAAAAAGACTGAGGAAACTAGCCATCTTCAAGCATATACTATACTTCAAGAAAACGAGAGAATGACTCATAACAGAGGCACAGGTGCCGACGTACATCTTCTCACTAGAAATAATCTCTTCTCTCTCTAAATCCCCTTGCAAGTATATGTTACTTGCTATATTGTTGGTGTGATGTCATTGCTAACCTTATCTATTCCAAAGAATAGAAGCATATAAAGGGCAGAATCTAGTTTGCTGTATCTTTAGTATATTTACCGCAGTGCTATAAACAATGTAGACAGTCAAAATTTACATATATCAAATGGATAGTGTTTCTTACTTCTGGATTACAGAGACAATGTCTTGATAATTCCCCCAAAATATGTGTTACCTCATGTGTTTTTCCTAAAGAAATTACGAAAGTTTCAACTTATTGATTCAAGATGGGACTGCAGGCAAAGGTCAAGATGGAATGAGAGCCATGTCTTAAAAATGCTGATGCAGGGTTAGAATTATCAAGTACCATCTTCTTACTGAACCCTGAAAAAATTCTGAAGTTTCAAGTAGTTATAAAAATCCATCTCACTGAGAGAAAGGATTCTTTTTTGTAATGCCTTAAAAGGTTTACTGAGAAGAATAAAGTTAAATATAACCACAACTAAACCTAAGTGTGGTTTGGCAACGCACATGCAGAAATAGCACTAAATCAACAATGGAATAATATCACTGCTGACTCTTATGTAATGCTGACAAAGGCGGCAGCTGACAGTGAATATTAGAACTGATGTCAGCAGAAGATGCTGAACTTTTAAGCCCAAAGACATCACAGGTGAGATGGCTGTATGCTGGAAGTGTATTCCTTTAGAGGAAACATTTTGTTCAATGCTTCCAAATCTCAGTTCACCCAGGTCATTCCAGGATAATCAAGGTCTCACTTGCCATGAAATTGAAAAGAAACACTGCCACATACAGAACAATGAGGAACAAATCATGAGGTGCTTCCTGGGTAAAAGGAGAGCGTGTACTGAAGACCATGAGCTCAAGTACAGCAGTTTGGGGAGGGTCTTAGAAATTGCGTGTGTGCACGCTCAGTGGCTCAGTTGTGTCTGACTCTTTGCCACTTCATGGACTATAGCCCACCAGACTCTTCTATCCATAGGATTTTCCAGGCAAGAATACTGGAGTGGGTTGCCATTTCCTACTTCAAGGGATCGTCCTGACCCAGGGAGTGAACCCTTGTCTTCTGCATCTCCTTTGTTGGCCAGGGGGATTCTTTATCACTAACGCCATGTGGAAAGGAAATGCTAACCCACTCCAGTATTCTTGCCTGAAAAATCCCAAGGACAGAGGAGCCTCGCGGGCTACAGTCCATAGGCTTGCAAAGAATCAGACACAACTGAACCACTGAGCACGCATGCACTTAGAAATTAGTTCAACACCCCCAAATTGTGGTTTATCTTCACAAGTAATCCTCAAGACAGTGACTCTTGTCCCCATCTTACGAATGAGAAATTCAAGGCTCAAAGAGATTAAGTAAGTTGCCTCAAGTAATTATTTAATTAGACACAGATAAGCCTTCAAATCATTGTCTATATGGTTCAGTCATGTTAGTAACATCCTGTTAAGAGCTTTTGTTCCTCACCTACTTTCAGCATGTTTTCCAGTTTGGGGCCTGTGATTCTAATGACAAAGAATAAAGAGAGCATCTTCATATTTAACTAAAATTTTCCATTTATAATGTAGTATTTAAGACCACTATTTTAATCTAATTATAACTTCTGATAATAAGTTAATCTTTATTCCCTCTTTGCTTCACATATTTCCTTTCTTACGTTCTTTCTTGCTTTCTTTCCTTCCTTCCCCTCACTCTCTTTCTTTCTCCCCCCTCTTCTCTGTTTCTTGTAACTTTTTCATTAACAGATATTCCAAGAGACCTTAAAAATAACTGCTTCTATAGATGAAACAAGGAGCCATTATTTATTCTCAATTAATAGTTGAACTGTACCAATAACAAGGTTTTGGCACTGTTCTCACAGAGAAAACTATGCTGGGTATGGTAATGCTTTACATCAGGAATACTGTTTCTTGAAATATCAGATTAGCTACCGAGAACCAGTTTTTCCTTCTAAATATCATCTGTGACCAACATCTTCCTTGACTTACTTCTCCATTTCACCAAAAACTGTTGTCTGTTTCTTAAAATGCATTCTTCTCTTGACCTCTACCTGGTTCTTCGCTAAATCTACCATTGGAAGCACCCCTTGTTTATCTAAGCTCTAAATGTAGGAGTTCTCAGAACTTGGTTCTTGACCCTTTTCTTTATATAAAATAGAGGAAGAGGATCTCATTTTACTTCTAAGACTTAAATTATTATATCATGTATAACATATATTCCTAAATTTTATTCCTAAGATAGTCTTTCTTTTAGACACATAACTGCAACTTCTCATTCTATGTTTCCCCATAGACGTCCCACATATAACCTAATTTAACCTATCTGGATCTAAATTTTTGAGATTTTTTATCCCCAAATATGCTTCAATTCCACAGTTTCTTGCAAGTGTTCCTGACAGCAGTCTAGCTGTCACACCCACCCGACCCCTATATTTGATCAAGCACCAAGTTCCCAATTTATGAACACTTAGAAAACAGTCAGAGGTGATTTTTCTCAAATATCTGAAGGTAGGCACTGTTGGCATTGGATCAATGGCTTAATAATATCAGGACCAGCATTCTTTCTTCTTGTTACCTCATTGCTGAAAGATGGCTACTTCTGTTCCAGCCTTATATACCCATCTAAGGCAGGAATAAGAGGGAAAGACATCACTACCCTCTCTGCAACTTTTATCAGGAACACAAATGCTTTCCTAGAACCTTCGCAGTATTCTTCTGCTGATGTTCCCCCATCCAGAACTAACTGTGGCCCTTGTCTCTCTCACAGCTAAGAGGGAGCTACATGTAAGAAGCAAAGGAGAAGGTGATGAGGAAGTGATGGGGCAGATGCCAGGTTTGCACTGAAAGAAGGTCTGCTGGATTTTCTTTTGCAAAGGTCTGGTCTTACGTATCTTTCAGGGGTGCAGGATATTCTCTGCTTGCCCTCTGAATCAACCCTCTGCCCTCGTCATCCTGCTCTCTGCCCTGGGAGTCTGACCATGGGGGCTTGTGGGGGTAGAGACAGGGGAAGCCACAGAATTCCTGAGAGTGACCAGAGAGAGAGGTCTGCCTGGGCTCCCTCCACGCCAGACCCAGGCTAACATCAGTGCCTTTCTCTGCTCCAGTTTCCGCCAGATGGCTCTCTTTTGGCTTTGATAACGACAGCTCTCCCCTGGCCCCTCAGGCCATGGGCTGGTGAGGGCACACCCTGCCCTGCCCCTGTTTCTGGCTCTTCATTGAGGACCATCAGGAGTCTGTTTCTCCAACCAGCGCTGCTCCTTTGTAAACAGCCCCTTCACTCAACCTTCTCCCCTTCACTCAATCACCCCTTCTGAGTGAGCCATCTGTTTTCTGCTCAATATAGTAATCAACACTATAACATCATTCTTATTATTAATGACAACACCACACCCTATACAGAATGCGACGAAAGCTGGCTGGATGTGGGCGTGGAAACGGGAGACTCACACAAGGCCCTGCTGTTCAGGAATGTGGTGCTAGCAAGGCCATGGGTTGAAAGACATGCCTTTGAAGTTCCCCTTCCTTCCACCAAATTCTTCGTGACCACTGAATGGGCAGAAAATACATCCTCCAAGTAATTTGTCTTCAACTTAAAACATTAACTATCAATTTTTCTTATGCACCACCCCAGACTTATCAGAGGACTCGTGCGCAGAAGGAAAGCAAGGGATTTAGCACCATGTGGGTGGTGGAAACTGCAGCTGGACACTGGCAGTAGGACATCATCCTAAGGAATGGAGCAAATAAACCTCTCAAATGTGTGTACACAGAGGAAAGGGCTTTCCTTCCACTCCTCAGGAGTTATATAGCATTCCTTTTGGAAACTCAAGATTTTCAAAATTTCCTGAAGCCTTTATGACACTCCTTTCTACTCTTCTCTGCAAATTAGTTGACCCTGAAATTACTTGACCATATGTGTGGGGTTTTGTCTAGCATCTCTATTCTGTCATGGGTCTGCCAGTGGGTTCATCTCCACATTATGGCTTCTTTCTTCTTCACATCCTTTAATGGTCTCTTGGGTTAAAAGGAGGTTTGCTCCTTGTGTTCCAGATTTGAATGTGCTAGAAATAGAGGAGGCCAGGGATCCTGATGAATTTGCATATGACTTTTCCTACCCATCTATTACTGCTGGCTATTAATTAGATCTCGATTTTATGTTTTCTCCCCACCTTCATGTTTTGTGTATTATTATTAATGCCCATATTTAAAAGTAAAATACAACAGGTACACATCTGGAACTTCAATGCCTCATCCTCTGGTTACTATGCACCAGTCCCTCCCTATTTGCTATATGCTCCCCCTTCCCAAGCCAAAGTTTTAAATTTTAATGTAAAAGTCTGTCTTTCTGATTACTCTAGATGTAACAGTATCTAGGGTTTTTTTGGGGGGGGAGACAGGAATAAAATAATTTGTCGAGAATCATATAAATGCTGTAATAAGAATTTTAAAAGCATAATTGTTATGAAAATATTTTCATAGGTTTCTCTACCCAGGAATAAATAAGTTATCTTTCCTTAAGGCATTTATTAATATGCTGATGAAAATTTCTGGATACAGTACTGACAGTCACGATAATGAAATCCACGGGACTAATTATACTGTTACCCTCCTGCAGTATCTTAGATTTAATTTAAATGACTCACAGCCACAAAAGTATAAGCCTTAATGCACTGGTATGATCAAGTATAGTTTTTTAAAATGGAAAGGACTTTATAAAGGAAGTTTGAACATTATTTATAAATAAAGTAGGGTTATCCTTCAATATCTGTATTCTATCAGGGAAGACTTTATTTTTTTATCTTATAACTTTGCTTGTGATTTATTTGCTATCAAGCATGACAGATAAAGGAATGCTAGAACTTTATGGAGCTGGAAGAAATGGTCAAGTACATCTAATCAACTCTCTTATTTTACGATGAGGAAGAGAAGACATGGGTCAATTGCTTGACTCAGGTCATGCACTTTGCTGAGACTAAAGCCTAAGACAAGGATTTCTCTGGCCATACAGTGGTTACAACACCAAGCTTCAAATGCAGGGGGCATGGGTTCAATTCCTGGTCAGGGAACTAACATCCCACATGCCACATGGCATAGTCAAAAATAAGAAAAAAGCCTCATATAGTTTTGCTCAAAGTCGAATGCAACAATTATTAATATTAGGCATGCTTTAAGTACTGGATAAAATGTAGATTCCTGAGACCCACTGCCATACTTACCAATAAGAATTTCTAGGCTAGCATCCATAAATCCACACTTATACAAAACCTCCCTAGGATAAGTCTTATCTACACTGATGTGTCAGAACCACTTTCTGGAGGTGGTTCTCCTCTTCTGGCTGTGTTTCCCATGTAGCCTAGGCACTGGGGAGGGGGAGAAATGAGAAGATGCCCATGGGGTTAAGTGGTATTATGGGGCAAGGGGACAAAAGCCATAGAATAAACTGGAGGATCAACCCACAGGGTCCATGTTACTTGAACATTTGGGGAAAATTTTACTTTTATATTAAATCATATATTTGTAATACATGTACTGAAAGAAAAATGTGTTAATAATGCAAATGTTAAGATTAAACTACAAGTTGAGAGGAAGGGCAGAAGATGAGGCTGAAAATTCCAACCTTCTAATCACATAGTTAGTTTTTCTGGTGACCAGTCTCTGTTCTCAAGCTACCTAAAGCTTCCTATCATTAGCATAAACTTGCCTGTTACTGAAAGGACTTCTTTATGAATAATAGAACTACCCTATTGCCGGGGACCAGCCCCGGCTGATCCAGGGTATTCGAAGGAGAGACGGCTAGGCGAGGGTCAGGGAATAACTGCTTAATTACACTTTAATTAAGGATACAAAGAGTAATAGAATAAGGATAGCTCAGTGAGAAAATTCAGTGGAGAAAAGCGGCTGAAATAAGGATAGCTCAGTAGGAAAATTCAGTGGAGAAAAGAAGCTGAGTGGCTTGGTTTACGCGGAAAATCAATATAACCCGTGACACCAGGTTAGCTCTGACCACGGAGGCCGCAGGCGCCCTCTCGAATAGCGGAAGGTGCCCCACCTTAGACACCTTCTCGAGTGGGTCTTAGAAGCCCAGGCAAATAAATGGTCGCAGAGGACATCCGCGCTCCAGATGGACGCTCAGCTGGAATTTGGGAGAGAGAGTGACATGGGGAGACCAAGTTTCAGTGAACAAGGCCCACACTTTATTTTCCAAAGTAGTTTTTATACCTTAAGGTATGCATAGAGGATAATGGGGGAAGGGGTAGAGCCATGCAGCAAGCCAGGCTTTCTTCCTTATCATATGCAAAAGTTCAGGTGATTGACATCATCTTCTGGCCAGGAGGCCTGTTAACATTTTAAGAAACTTATCTTTCTCTAAAGGTGATTATTCCAAAGTCAGGCGCCAGCCTTCCAAAAAGCATTGGACAAAGCTGCATTTTACATTTCTATACACCCATTATATCAATCAATACACTGCCAAGAACACAGTAGGTAAGGAGTATGGAGACTTAGCAGCAAACATTGGCCCAACAAGTGAAAAACCCTTCACCAATACAATTTCTAATCAATCTTTTAACTACTCAAAGGAATCTGTGTTTAGGCAGTTTAGAACATCTCCTGCCTCTCACAGTTGGGAGGCTCTGAACAATCACATGTGGCTGGAAAAACCTATTCAGGCAGGCTAGAGGATTTCCAAAGGAGTTTGTAGGTTAAACACTGTCACACCCAAGAATTATTAACTGGAGCTGTAAGCTAACTCTTTTTTCAGAGAGAGGTAGTGGGAGACAGCCCCCCGTAAAGTCAGAGGTGTAGGTGAAAGCACAAAGTAGAAAGTAGGCAGACTCTGGTTTTGGGGGTAGATGCTCGAGAATTTCCAGGGGGACTCCTGAGGCTCGATCCCGCCTTTGCGTATGCCAAGCCTCCTTCCTCATGACCTTTGTCATGGGCGGAGTTCCTCACGCTGGCTCCCAGCAGTGATAGAATTCCAGTTGAGCTATTACAGATCCTCACTCAATATGCAATATGCACTCAATATGCAATATGCCGGCTCCCAGCATCTCCCCCTTTTTTATTTCTTAAAACAGCCAGATGCAGCTCAGTCGCGAGCTTCTGAATGTTCTGCCGAAGAATCCTGACAATACAAGGAAGAATGAATATGAGAAGCAAAATTAAAGCACCAGCAGCGATGTATCCAAGGATATTAGACAGAATGTTTTTTCCTGAAATGAAGTTAGAGAAAGTGTGAAAAAAGTCATTAGCTGCGGTAAAATCCAGTCAAGAGTGTTTCAGGGTCTGTATTTGATTATGAAGTTTCACTAAGTCCAGGCCAAATGTCAGAGCTGTTCCAAACACCTGAGATATGATTTTTGATTTTTTCCCATTCATAGTCTGTCTCATTTACCTTTAAAGATGTCACGCACATCCACCGGTAATCAGCGTGGCAAGACAAAGCCATTTTCACTTTTAAAGCCTGTAACTCAGTCCCAATATGCATTATTGCCTCTTCTAAGGCGTCTACTCTCATCTCTAATTTCCTATCTATAGCTTCCTGTGTTGTTAGAGTTAGTGAAACATTTTTAGACATGGTATCAACATATTGGGCAGTATGCACTTGTTGAGTCAATGATATTGCTGCCACAGTAACAGAAGTAATTGCGGTTATTAAAGCTGATATTCCTAAAATAAGTAAGCTCACAAATCGTCGCAATCGCATTAAATCCTGAAGTTGTTGTAATACAGCAAGACTATAGTTATATCAATAAGTGGTTACATTATAAGATAAGGTGGACGTTGTAACACTACAAAGGAGCAAACATTATATTGAGGGTTTAAACAAGATGAGAGCATACATTGTTCACAGGTCACTACGTTGGGTCCACCAGTTTAAAGTCACATGTACATTAAGTTTTCCAGAATCATTGGTAAAGAGAAAAACATAAGAAGAGGGTAGACAAGCCAAAACAGAATAAGTAGAATTATTTTCTGGTTGGAGTTCGCGCTGCAGCAGCCCCGTCGGTCCCGCCGGGATCTCGATGTTTATCTTGCCTCCCCTTCTGGCGGGCTCCTCTTTTGTGATCGAAGCAATGGGTGAACTGGATGTCTGGGGGTCTGCAACATGGTGAATCAGCCTGTCTAAATTGGAGAATCTGCATCCTGTGGAAAAATATAAGCACATCCTCGACCGATAGTTAATAATGGGTCAGGACCCTTCCATTGTCCTGAGAGGGCCTTCCATTTGACTAATGGTTTTGCATTTAATTGCTCCAGGCACCAATGACGAAGCATTGCAATAGTTCTGGCTGAAATCAGTATTTAAAATATTTATTACGAAAAGAGCATGTTGCAAGATTTGATGGGGAGAACTATACTTAAACTCCCCTTCTTTTAGTTTTTGAATTTGGATTTTTAATGTTTGATGCGTTTTTTCAACAATGGCTTGTCCCTGTGGATAATAAGGGATGCCTGTATTATGTTTAATTTGAAACTTTATACAAAATTTCTGAAAAGACTTAGAAGTGTAAGCAGGAGCATTGTCAGTTTTCAGAGCTTTTGGCAGGCCCAAATATGAAAAACAAGTAAAGAGATGTTGTATCACATCTTTACCTGCCTCTCTGGTACGAGCAGTTGCAATAATAACGTGAGAAAAGGTATCTACAGTTACATGAACAAAGGACAGTTTTCCAAATGAAGAAACATGAGTTACATCTGTCTGCCAGAGTACGTTAGGTTTGAGACCATGAGGATTAACTCCCATAGGTAGATTATTATAAACAGTGGGGCAGTGTAAGCAAGAACGCACAATCTCTCGAGCAGTCTCTCTGGGAATTTGGAATTGATGTCTTAAAGCAGTAGCGTATTGATGATGAAGTGAGTGAGAGGCTCTGGCCTCCTCAATCACAGTAGCCACTGTATTTCTGGTTAACAAGTCAGCCAAATCATTAAAGGCATTTAAAGGGCCAGGCAATCCGGAATGAGCCCGAATATGTCCAATGAAAAATATTTTATTCCTTTTCTAAATTTGTTGCTGTAATTTAGTTAACAAATGAAATATAGTTTTATTTTCAGGCAAAACCGCAGTTTCAATGTGTGGAAACAACCTGACCACATACTGAGAATCAGAGTAAAGATTAAATTTCTCATCTGTAAACATAGCAAAAGCCTCTATGACTGCTGTTACTTCAGCTCTTTTAGCTGAAGTTTTTTGTGTTTTTAAAACTTTTTGGTGATTTTTAGTAACTATGAAGGCTTTACCATTTGTTGACCCATCAGTAAAAACTATTTGAACATTTGGAACAGGAGATTGTTTATATCTGACAGGAAAATTAACTGGATGTCTGGATATAAAATTCAACAAAACATGTGAAGGTAAATGATGTAAAAATTTGACCAAAATAGTTTCCTATAGCAATCTGTCAATTTTCAAACATTGGAAGAGTATCAAATTGTTTTTTATTATATGGAATTACAATTTCTGATGGCTCTTTACCAAATAATTTAATGTTCCGCTTTTTTCCTTTAATATCAAAGTAGCTATCAATCCTGGATAAGAAGCCGCTACTTTTTTAGTTTGAGCGGGAAGATGGACCCACTCTAGGGGGCCGTTTTGCCAGAAAACCAATGTTTTGTCTGGCTTCCCCAGTTACACCTATGGGGGTTTTATGGCAAAGGAATTGTCAAGCAGTTGTCAATTTAATTTTTTAATTTTTAAAATTTACATTTTAACAACATGAATTTAAAGATATGTTAATTTAGGTCTAATGTTTAGTTTAGGTCTTTGTATAAATTTAAAAAATAAATGTATAACCTCCTTATCTCATTTTAGTATACAGATATACCTAAATGTAAAATGTATTTATATAGTTTATACTTGTTACCATATAATATATATAAATCGATATACTTGAATTAATCTTTATAATTAATATATTAATATATATATTACAGCAATACAATACGTACACAGCTAATACCAACCAACACAAACCAATGTACTGCAATAATACATGTCACACATATATAATTATATGGTATATAGAACATATATCATCACAGCACATCAATCTATACCAATTAATATCAGCCACTCACACATTATATTACTGCAATACATATTTAATTATACAGTATATATATAATATGCATATATGGCATACATATTTATATACAAATTAATCAAGTATAGATCTATAAATAGAATTAGGTATACCTTTATTATATTTTATTTATACCCATACCTAACTAGGCAAACTGTAATTATGTAAATATATTTATATTATGTATTTATAACAACATATAAAGTATTGTTAATTGTACCGCCTGTTGACAACTAAGAAATTGAGAAAACCCTTCTCTGAGTATCTCCTATTTGAGACAGCACGTCCCTCCCCCATAGGGTAAAGGGGAGCATAGGAACTACATAGGGTTGGAAAGTTTCACAGGTATCCTCAAACTTCCAATCTAACATTTTTGAACTTTTAACTACTGTGGGGGCTTCAGGGCAAATGAAACAAAATTTGACCCCTGAAATCTATCAGGGCAACTTGCCAATCATCAGTATTTTGTAAAAGACTTGCAGTTGATCCTTATTGAGTAAAATTATTATATTTGTTACTTTTTTTTAAAAAGTTCTACGCTTCTTTTTTCCTCATTTTATAATTAATTGTGTCACCAAGCTGGGATAAGATAAAACTATTTTTCTTGGGGTCACTGATAGATGGAACCAATGGGCCTTTTTGTCACAAGCGCCTTGTAGGTGTATGTTTTGTGGCAAGAATAATTTAATCTCATCTTTTGGTAATATTAATCCTAATTAACTGATCATTTAAAGTCTCATCTACTTTAACAAGAGCCGTCTGTCTCATTTAGTCAACTTTTTCTTAGAACTGGAATTAGGATTGCTTTTTAAGTAATCAAAGGCTTTAAATCTGCAGTAGTCAGTTTTAAATGTGGGCGTATCCAATTACTGTCTCCTAATAATTTTTGGAAATCATTTAAAGTTAGTAAACAATCTCTACGCTTCAAAGGGGCAGTTTTTAAAACTTTTGGCAGACCTAAATATGAGAAGCAAGTAAAGAGGTGTTGCACAACATCTTTATAAGCTTCTCCAGTTATTGTTTTGTAAACTAAATCTGGTCTATAGCTTTTTATATGACAAGTAACCATCTAACTTTGTCTGAATACTTTCAGGGGAACTCACTACTCCAAGGTTTTAAACTCTCCCTCACCTTTTTTTCTACAGCATTCTCACTCCGCTTTCTCTAATCCCACCAACTCATTTTCAGTAGTATGTGTTGGCCAGGAGCTGGGTCAGTCTTTCCCAGAAATGTTAAGAGACGTCTGTTCTTGTGTCTAATAGCCCTGACATTTTATTTTCTTGAATTAAAAGATCTTTTAAAGGCCTTGGAGCTGTAATTTCCTGGCACCCAAAAGGCTAGATCACTAGATCTAAATGCTCTGTGGCTCTTAGCTTGAGAAGTCAAATTTTTTCCTGTCTGATAAGGTAAAAGCAAAAACTGTGTTATTTTTTGACTTTTATTAATTTGCACAGTTTTGGTAGGCGGCGAGATCAAAACTTTAATTTCTCCAATATAATCAGAATCTACCACACCATACACCACCAAAATTTCTTGAAAAGAAAGCGAGCTACGCCCTAGCACAAGTCCTACAATGCCCTCAGGTAGGGGGCCAGCCACTCCCATTGGAATTGGAGTAACCAGCTAGTCAAGGGTTAATATTGTTGCTAAATCCCCTTACGGTTTTTCTCTTAGCCTGGGTGAGACCCCCCTGAGGGGGTTTTCTCCAAGGAGCACGCTCTGCATATTGTGCATGCAGTCTTGTTTTAAAAGCTCCACTGTTTAAAAAACTTATCTTCCTCAGGCTTAGGCAACACTTTGAGAGGCTTTGGGGGCAAAGCGGGGAACTCTTGGGCCCTAGAAAGCGCAAACGGAGGCGGCGGCGATGGCCTTAAATCAGAAAGTGGTGGATAAGTTTTTTGTTTTTTAAAGGTTGGCGCAGAGCGGGAGGGAGCTCGCCAGGGCACCTGGTCACAGCGTCTCTTACTGTCTCTCTCTCTCTCTCTCTTCCTGTCTTTTTCACTCTTCTCTCACCCTTCCTTTTTCGCTACCCTTCTTTCCTTCGTTTCTTTCTCTTTACCCTCTTTTTCTCTCTAATTTTTTTTTTTATCTTTTTTTCTGTATCTCATTTTTTAACTTCTTTTTTTTATCTTGTTGCGTTCCCTAATTCTTTTCTGTTCCTCTCTTTTTCACTCTTTAGCTCTTTTTCTATCTTTACATCTTTTTCTATTTTTTTATTTTTTTTTTTTTCACTTTTTTTTTTTTTTTTTTTTATTTTACTCTTTTTTTTGTTGTTGTTGTTTGGGTGAGGCCCCCCGAGGGGTTTTTCTGCAATGAGCAGGCTCTGTATATTGTGTATTCTTTAAAAGCTCTTTTGTTTAAAAGAAATTTTTTTTTTTTTTTAAATCTTTTTTAGCCTTAGGCAATGCTCTGGGAGGCTTGGATGTAAACTGGGGAATTCCTAGGCCCTGGGAGGTGCAAGCGGAGGTGGGGTAGCTGCCTTAAATCAGAAATTGTTGGATAAATTTTTAAAGGTTTGTGTAGAGGGGGAGGGGGCTCGCCAGGGCGCCCGGCCGCAGCGTCCTGTAAGCCCTCTCCTTTGTCGGGAGGTAGAGCACAGTCTCCCTCCTTTTTTTTTTTGTCAATGGCAGAAAATATGATCTGCGCAGAAGGTGGAGACCCACTACCATCCACCGCTATAGCCTCTCCCATAGGCTATCCCACAGCCTCATGACGAGGGTCCAGAACATTTTTAATCATATTTATAGCATAAGTTTTTAGTTGTTTTTTACCTTCACCCAAGTATCTAAATTAACAGTAGCCTCTTTATCAGTTTGAAGATTACTTGTATAAAGAGTTGCCATTGTTAGTTTCAGTGTTACCCATGTCAGAAAATTAAGTATAATAGAAGATAAAGCTTTTAGCTTTTAAAAGATCAGGCTTTTCTTTGGCCTTTTAACTTCAGAAACCGTTTTCTCTAAGTCTTCAACACTTTCAACACTTCCCACTCCTCAGCCCTGTCTATCCTACAGGGGGGTCCGCGGCACCCTTGAGTGGGGTCCTAGCCGTCCCGAACATTGGAAGGACAATAGGGGCTGATGACCCAGATTGTCCCGGGGGGGAAACAGAAGGCTGATGACCCAAACTGTTTCGAGGGGGGAGCAGTAGAGCTGATGACCCAAACTGCTCCGTGGGGGAACAAGAGAGCTGATGACCCAGTTGTTCCGAGAACGGGGGAGCAAAAAGGGCTGATGACCCTAATTGCAGGGAGCTTACCTTCGAAGTCCCTGTCTCGGGCGCCACCTGCCGGGGACCAGCCCCGGCTGATCCAGGGTATTCGAAGGAGAGACGGCTAGGCGAGGGTCAGGGAATAACTGCTTAATTACACTTTAATTAAGGATACAAAGAGTAATAGAATAAGGATAGCTCAGTGAGAAAATTCAGTGGAGAAAAGCGGCTGAAATAAGGATAGCTCAGTAGGAAAATTCAGTGGAGAAAAGAAGCTGAGTGGCTTGGTTTACGCGGAAAATCAATATAACCCGTGACACCAGGTTAGCTCTGACCACGGAGGCCGCAGGCGCCCTCTCGAATAGCGGAAGGTGCCCCACCTTAGACACCTTCTCGAGTGGGTCTTAGAAGCCCAGGCAAATAAATGGTCGCAGAGGACATCCGCGCTCCAGATGGACGCTCAGCTGGAATTTGGGAGAGAGAGTGACATGGGGAGACCAAGTTTCAGTGAACAAGGCCCACACTTTATTTTCCAAAGTAGTTTTTATACCTTAAGGTATGCATAGAGGATAATGGGGGAAGGGGTAGAGCCATGCAGCAAGCCAGGCTTTCTTCCTTATCATATGCAAAAGTTCAGGTGATTGACATCATCTTCTGGCCAGGAGGCCTGTTAACATTTTAAGAAACTTATCTTTCTCTAAAGGTGATTATTCCAAAGTCAGGCGCCAGCCTTCCAAAAAGCATTGGACAAAGCTGCATTTTACATTTCTATACACCCATTATATCAATCAATACACTGCCAAGAACACAGTAGGTAAGGAGTATGGAGACTTAGCAGCAAACATTGGCCCAACAAGTGAAAAACCCTTCACCAATACAATTTCTAATCAATCTTTTAACTACTCAAAGGAATCTGTGTTTAGGCAGTTTAGAACATCTCCTGCCTCTCACAGTTGGGAGGCTCTGAACAATCACATGTGGCTGGAAAAACCTATTCAGGCAGGCTAGAGGATTTCCAAAGGAGTTTGTAGGTTAAACACTGTCACACCCAAGAATTATTAACTGGAGCTGTAAGCTAACTCTTTTTTCAGAGAGAGGTAGTGGGAGACAGCCCCTCGTAAAGTCAGAGGTGTAGGTGAAAGCACAAAGTAGAAAGTAGGCAGACTCTGGTTTTGGGGGTAGATGCTCGAGAATTTCCAGGGGGACTCCTGAGGCTCGATCCCGCCTTTGCGTATGCCAAGCCTCCTTCCTCATGACCTTTGTCATGGGCGGAGTTCCTCACGCTGGCTCCCAGCAGTGATAGAATTCCAGTTGAGCTATTACAGATCCTCACTCAATATGCAATATGCACTCAATATGCAATATGCCGGCTCCCAGCACCCTATGACTAAGAATGAAAGTGAAAGAGGAGAGTGAAAAAGTTGGCTTAAACCTCAACATTCAGAAAACTAAGATCATGGCATCTGGTCCCATCACTTCATGGCAAATAGATGGGGAAACAATGGAAACAGTGAGAGATTTTATTTTTGGGGGCTGCAAAATCACTGCAGATGGTGACTGCAGCCATGAAATTAAAAGGCACTTGCTCCTTGGAAGAAAAGCTAAGACCAACCTAGATAGCATATTAAAAAGCAGAGACATTACTTTGCCAACAATGGTCCATCTAGTCAAAGCTATGGTTTTTCTAGTAGTCATGTATGGATGTGTGAGTTGTAATATAAAGAAAGCTGAGCACTGAAGAATTGATGCTTTTGAACTGTGGTGTTGGGGAAGACTCTTGAGAGTCCCTTGGACTGCAAGGAGATCCAACCAGTCCATTCTAAAGGAGATCAGTCCTGGGTGTTCATTGGAAGGACTGATGCTGAAGCTGAAACTCCAATACTTTGGCCTGCCTGAAGCAAAGAACTGACTTATTGGAAAAGATCCTGATGCTGGGAAAGATTGAAGAGGACAGGAGGACAAGGGGATGACAGAGTATGAGATGGTTGGATGGCATCACCGATCTGATGGACATGAGTTTGAGTAAGCTCTGGGAGTTGGTGATGGACAGGGACAGCTTTTATGCTGCAGTCCATGAGGTCGCAAAGAGTCAGACACTACTGCGTGACTGAACTGAACTGATGACTAATGAAATTTCAAGTTTCTTTTTTTTTTTTTCAATCAGGGATCAAGCCTGAGACCCCTGCAGTGAGAACAAGAAGTCTTAATCACTGCACCACTAGGGAAGTCCACAAGGGTTTTTGAAACTCTGTGCCAGGAACCAGAAACAAAAAACAAACATATACACACACACACACACACACACATATATATATATATATATATATATATATATATATGTATGGACAGACACATATAGCCATATATCATATATATAAATTAAATGTTATTATTAATAACATATTATTAATATTACATTTTAACATATAATCAATATGTAAAAATTATATATATAATATAAACTATGTATTATAATACAAAGTTATATACATAGTATATATAATATAGATATGATTTTTATATCTATGTAACTAATAAACAATTTATAATAATTTATAAATATATAGATATAAATATATATAGATGATATTTATATATATTTATTATATAAATTTATGTTTATATAACTTCATATTATACATTTTGCACATTTAATAATTTTAACATAAAAAACATAATATATTTATTAAAAAATATATAATAAATATATGATATAAAAGTATATATTATGAGTATATGATTATTATTATATAATTCATATTATATTAATATTATAACATATTATTATTATATGTAATTATTACATATTATAATAATGCCACAATGTTATAGTATATTTTTTCCTAATGTACTTTAGATATGAAAATCTTAAATATGCCAATATGTCTGTATCCTCTCTGACTTAGATATATTCACCATATGCAGGCAAATCCTGCTTCATCTCATTTCCATACCAGGGACCATAAATTCCTAAAAAGGAAAATCTGCACTTTTATGCTTTTTTTCTTTTTCTCATTTTAAGTTCTTATTAGTTAAACTCCTATGCTAACTGGTATCAGGCCCATCCTCAATTGAAATTTTGATTGTCTCAGATTGGGCTTAAGAATCGTTTTAGGATTCTCCAGAGAAACAGAACCAATATGATATCCTGATTGAGAGAGACTGATTGTAAGGTCTTGACTCACATGGTTATGGAGGCTGAGAAGTCCCATGATTTGCCCTCTGTAAGCCATAGACCCAAGAAACCCAGTGGTGTAAGGTTCAAAGGCCCAAAAGAGAGGGTAAATGGTGCAAGTTCCAGTCAAAGATTGAAGACCTTAAACAAGGGCACTGAAGGCAGAAGATTGATACCCATCCCAGGTCGTTAGAGGGAAAGAGCAAGTTCTCCCTTGCACCACCTTTTTGTTCTATTTATTCAGGTCCCCAGTGAACCACATGGTGGATATCCACATTAGGGAGGGCAATCCACTTTACTTAGCCCACCCATTCAAATGCTAATCTCTTCCAGAAACCCCCTCACAGACAGACCCAGAAATCCAGTCAAATTGACACATAAAAAGAACTCTCAGGAGAATCAAGGATTATTTTTGTGTTAGGACATCAATGCTTTTTTGAGAAGGAATGTAGCTAATCACTAAGATTTACACTTTCATGGCTGCTCAATCACACAATTAGGTGTGTCTGACTCTTTGCAACCTCATGGACTGTAACCCACCAGGCTCCTCTGTCCATGGGATTCTCCAGGCAAGAATACTGGAGTGGGTTGCCATGCCCTCCTCCAAGGGATCTTCCTGACCCAGGGATCCAACCTGCATCTCCTGTGTCTCCTGCACTGCAGCAGATTCTTTACCTGAGCAACCTGGGAAGCATTTACATTTACTTACATGGTTGAAATTAAATCTCAGTAGACTGTGAAATAAGAGGCTTCTGGAAGCTTCCTGATGGGAGAGACTGACTGTGGGGAAACTGGGTCTTGTTCTGATGGGCTGGGCCATGCTCAGTAAATCTTTAATCCAATTTTTTCTTGATGGGGAGGATTGTGTTCTCTCCCTGTTGTTTGACCTGAGGCCAAACTATGGTGGAGATAATGAAGATAGGTCCTTCAAAAGGTCCTGTGTTCCACTGCCACACTCAGTGCCTCCAATTCTGCAGCAGGCCACCACCAGCCCACGCCTCTGCCAGAGACTTCTGGACAATCATGGGCAAGTCTGGGTCAAGCTCCTTTCTCCTGGGTCCTGGTGCGCACGATGTTTTCTTTGTGTCCTCCAAGAGTCTGTTTCCCCAGGCATGTGTAAGTTCCGGCGGCTCTATTGTGGGGTTAATGGTGACCTCTTCTAAGAGGGCTTATGCCATACCCAGAAAACCAGAAAATTAAGGTCAGAAAACTAAGATCATGGCACCCAGTCTCATCACTTCATGGCAAATAGATGGGGAAATAATGGAAACAGTGACGGACTTTATTTCTTTGGGCTCCAAAATCACTGCAGATGGTGACTGCAGCCATGAAATTAAAAGACATTTGCTTCTTGGAAGAAAAGTTATGACCAACCTAGCATATTAAAAAGCAGAGACATTACTTTGCCAACAATGGTCTGTCTAGTCAAAGCTATGGTTTTTCCAATAGTCATGTACGGATGTGAGAGTTGGACTATAAAGAAAGCTGAGCGCCAAAGAACTGATGCTTTTGAATTGTGGTGTTGGAGAAGACTCTTGAGAGTCCCTTGAACTGCAAGGAGATCCAACCAGTCCATCCAACCAGTCCATCCTGATTATTCATTGGAAGGACTGATGCTGAAGCTGAAACTCCAATACTTTGGCTGCCTAATGTGAATAACTGACTCACTGGAAAAGACCCTGATTCTGGGAAAGATTGAAGGCAGAAGGAGAAGGGGACGACAGAAGATAAGATGGTTGGATGGCATCACCAACTCGATGGACATGAGTTTGAGTGAGCTCTGGGAGTTGGTGATGGACAGGGAGGCCTGGTGTGCTGCAGTCTGTGGGACCATAAGGAGTTGGACACAACTGAGCAACTGAACTGAACTGAGACTGTGAGATCTTTGAGAAGAATATATCTCATTCTTCTGTCTCCAGAATCTGGTACAGTATCTGTCACATGTTGAATACATAATTACAATATTTTTTGAAATATGTATTTCAGATATTAATTTAGAAACTCAATACAAACAATGACATGTAGCCAAAATCAAACTGCTAAAACAAAATGATAATTTGTCCTCATACTTATGGCACTTAGCTCTTCAAAGGTTAATTGAGTTAAACTAGAATAACTAAGTGTTGCACTTTAGATTCCAAATAATAATAACTATTATTATTACATCCACATTTGACATCAAATTAACAGGTGTTTTGACATCTTAAATGATAATCACATTTTCAAATCAACCATGCAGTAACCCAAACTGCTACAAGTGACCTGAACTATCAGAATAAGTTTTCTTCACTTCAGATTCATTAGTTATATAATATTGTCTTGCTTTTGGTATGTAAAAGGATGGGCTACACAGTTTGAATATTTTATAACAAGTTTGAAAGCATTTGTTGACCATGTAAAGGATTTCTCAGGATTAAATTTAACCAACTGATTTTTCCAAGTATCTATCTCTTCTAGAATTATTTTTTAAATGAGCTATTTAATTAACATAAACTGATTTGTTGTAGATTTAGATAGTCTCAAAATACATCTTAAACTGATTTAATGTTTGGGATGGAAGCTTGAAAGAAATACCAAGCAACATAATTTTAGACAGAAATAGTAACTATGTCTTTTTCAGCTTGAGTAATATGAAATACTGGAGAAGGCAAAGGCACCCCACTCCAGTACTCTTGCCTGGAAAATCCCATGGATGGAGAAGCCTGGTGGGCTGCAGTCCATGGGGTCACAAAGAGTCGGACACGACTGAGCGACTTCACTTTTTCACTTTCAGGCATTGGAGAAGGAAATGGCAACCCACTCCAGTGTTCTTCCCTGGAGAATCCCAGGGACAGGGGAGCCTGGTAGGCTGCCGTCTATGGAGTCACACAGAGTCGGACACGACTGAAGAGATTTAACAGCAACAGCAATATGAAATACATAAGCGAAAGGCATTAGTCAAATCTCACTGTGAATGGTGACTGCAGTCATAAAATTAAAAAACACTTGCTTCTTGGAAGAAAAGCTATGACAAACCTAGACAGTGTATTAAAAAGCAGAGACATCAAACATCACTTTGCTGACCTAGGCCTAAATAATCAAAGCTATGGTTTTTCCAGTAGTCATGTAAGAGTTGGACCATAAAGAAGGCTGAGTGACAAAGAATTGATGCTTTTGAACTGTGGTGCTGGAGAAGACTCTTGAGAATACCTTGGACAGTAAGTTTACCAAACCAGTCAATTCTACAGAAAATCAACCCTGAATACTTATTGGAAAGATTGATGCTGAAGCTGAAGCTCCAATACTTTGGGTACCTGATGCAAAGAGCTGATTCATTGGAAAAGAGCCTGATGCTGGGAAAGATTAAGGACAGGAGGAGAAGGAGGTGACAGAGGATGAGATGGTTGAATGTTATCATCAACCAGTGGACATGAGTTTGAGCAAACTCCGGGAGATAGTGAAAGAAGCCTGATGTGCTGCAGTCCTTGGGGTTGCAAAGAGTCCAACACAACTGAGCAACCGAACAACAACAGAAATAATAACAGCAAAAATGAGGTCGACTACAATTTCAGTTACTATTTACTGAGTGGTTACTGTTAATTTTCTGAAGACTCTGCCAAATGGGGATAAACTGGTACCTAATTCACAAAGTTGAGTGGTCAGAATGAGATAATAATGCAGGTACAGATCCTGGCCACTACCAGACTCATAGTAACCCTCTATTCGACCCATTCCTTATGACCTTAAAGAATGCTGTGTCCTCTGAGTCTTTTCATAGAGACCACCCTCTGGAAAATTTCTGAGCCTCACATATCCCCTAAATGTATGTTCTAGTGTTCCAAGATCCCTGAGTATTTTATGCCTTTTCTGTCATCTGCCATGACACTCATTTCTCTTTTATCAGCAAAGGTCACCACTCTGTCCAGAATTCCTAGACCTACCCTAGCATTGAGTCTTTCCTACCCTCTGGGCTCCTTGTCTGACTATTAAATCCTGTATCTCAAAATAATGCCTTCAGGTCAATGAATTCTTGCTTTAGGAATTTTACTCTCTAGTCCCCTTGATCAAGATCCTCAAAATCCAGGCCCAGGGGTATACCTCTAGATCCTACTAGTCCATCCTAGCTGGTCCTTGCAGTTCCTTCAGGGTGTAATACTCTTCTTCCCTTCCTTGTCTGCAGGTTCCGCTGGGGTTTAAGCCTACTTAATTGGCCTGGTGGGGCTTCCCTGGTGGCTCAGTGGTAAAGAACCCACCTGCCAATGTAGGAGACTCAGGTTCGATCCCTGGGTTGGGAAGATCCCTGAAGAAGGAAATGGCTACCCAATCCAGTATACTTACTTGGGAAATCCCATGGACAGAGGAGCCTGGTGGACTGCAGTCCATGGGGTTACAGAGAGTTGGACGTGACTGAGTGACTAAACAAAAGCAGTAACAATTTTTGGCCTGGCATCCAAGAAAGATGGTGGCACAGTTCCCTTGGGGAGTGGTATGGGCACCTGTTGCCTTGTTGAGAAGCCTCCAGAGTATCTTCCTACACTGGGAGAGTGCCAGCTCTTAGAGGGGCAAGGGGCCATTTCTCTAAGTGTCACAAGTCCAGAGGAGTGTACAGAGACATAATCTTCGGGGGCATCTGTCCAGATGTCCCCAGCCATGCTTCAGGGTCTCAGGTTTTTTCAACCAGTGGCCTGGCCTTTGCATCACAGGCTCTAATTCTGCCCCATGCTTGCTGCTCAGCTGCACCTGCTCTCTACTGCAGGATGTAGGGGCCTTTTTGTAAGCTACTGAAGAGTCCTTCAGGTTCTTACACATCTTTTAACTTTTCATAAACCACCCTCAGCTCCTCACATCCCTGTGGAAGCCATCAATGCAATAACCAGCCAACTCCACTGTCGTTAGGCAGTGTCCTCTGAATACTTTCAAATGTGGGAATCATTGAGGGAGTAAAGGTATTCCCTTCTGCCAGGATGTTTCCCCAGGTATCCACCACCTTGTGCCAGAAGCCACCTATGCTCCACATGTAAGTTGCATTGGGGATTCCACTGAACTTTTTTCTTATAAGCCAAAAAGGGAGGGATCTAGTCTCTTGCTGCTGTTGCTGCTAAGTCACTTCAGTCGTGTCCAACTCTGTGTGACCCCATAGACGTCAGCCCACCAGGCTCCCCCGTCCCTGGGATTCTCCAGGCAAGAACACTGGAGTGGGTTGCCATTTCCTTCTCCAACGCATAAAAGTGAAAAAGTGAAAGTGAAGTCGCTCAGTCATGTCTGACTCTTAGTGACCCCATGGACTGCAGCCTACCAGGCTCCTCCATCCATGGGATTTTCCAGGCAAGAGTACTGGAGTGGGGTGCCATTGCCTTCTCTGGATCTAGTCTCCTAAATCCATCTTATTTTCTGCTTTCCTGGAATCACCTGTGTCAATTAGGGTCCTCTGGGAAGAAGATACCAGAGAGAAGTGTGAGAGGGTTTTCAGGGAAACGCCTGTGGAGGATGAAGGGGAGAAGGAGTCAGCATAGGTGGGAGAGCCTCAAACCACAATACAGGTCTGGTTTGACAAAGAGAGATGGGCACAGGATGAGAATTTGGTCACAGAGCTTCAGACCGCAGTGCAGCTCTGAAGAGATCATGGCCATTCCTCTGGGGGTCAGAGAGCAAAGACTGGCCATTAGAGTAAGTCCTGCGTTGGGCAAGAATGACTAGTCCAAGGCTTTGGCCATGTGTGGTCCTTGGCTGAGAGCAGCCCAGGGAGATGGTTGCCTTGGTGTCAAGCCCATGGTGGGTCTGAAATGTGTGAGTAGCTGGAGGCGCTCTGATAATTCCACTGCTTGAAACAGGTGCATTAGAAGGGGATCTGAATAAATAGAGCATTTGAGTGCCTAGAATGTTCCATTCTGACCTAGGGGATGGTCATATAAGTGTGTGCACTTTATGACAATTAATCTAGTCATGGACTCAGGACTTGAGTTCTTTTTTATATGCTTTTTATATAAGTACATTTGTTATGCAAATATATTTACTTTAAAGATGTCAAGTAAAGAGATGAAGCCACTACTCTGAATAATTCTACCTAGACATTCCAAAAAATCTTACCCCCAGAAATAACCACACAGTGAATTATAAGTAGTTTCAATTTTATGTATATTATTCAAAGAATTGCCTCATTTCTCCCACCACACTCTGTACTATCTCAATATAATGAGTTATCTCGGCATGTTATAGAGTAACTGAAGAAAAAAACTCTTATTTTTTTGAACCACAATATTCTCAGAACTTCTAAAATTCTTAAAAATATATTTTCTTCATGCATGATTTTAGTCCGCATTAAAGTCCTATGTGTAATGCATTCTTGCAGAGTTTCTGCCCAGACCTGAGGTCTGATCATTGCTGGGATGGAAAGTGAGTGCCTGAGATTTCAAGTTCTCTTGTACAAATCTGTAGCTGTTCAAGTGCCTTAGATAGAATTTGGATCAGGAGACTGGAACAATGGCCAAGCACACCCCCAGTCCTGTTGGTATAGTCCATTGACTTCTTGCTCTGACAGCCACAACTTAAGAGCCTTTATCTCAAAAGTCACAGCAATAAATGGAAACATAAATAGAATAGTGTGAATTCAGTACCAGCCAGAAAGCAGTGACTAAATTTGGAAGTAGGCTGCTTTTGTTTTGCCAATTTGGCATTAGGATCTCTGCTTTAGGTCTTAGAGACACTCCATTATTCTGGTCATGGCCCTCTCTCCAAAAGCAAGATCAAGACATTCTCACAAAAGTGGGAACATTTTTCCTTTTCGAAAAAGAGGAAGCAAAAAGTACTTTTGAAATTTTCCAACCATGAACTCCATGTGAAAGATTTAGAAAAATAAAATGTTGAAAACCTGTTGGAAATGGAATAATTGTCTTTTTTCAGTACTCTTAGACATTCTATCAGTCTCTTTGTCAAATTCCACCAATGCCTTTTAATTAATGAGCATTTCATTAATAAGAAGTCAAAATTTTTAAAATAGAATTCAATTTGTTCTCTCTTGAAAAATGACACCCAAATCCTATAAAATGAAGTTGTAAGAGTTGCCCTTCTAAAGTGTGTTTTGATGGAACTACTTTTCAAAATGCAATTAGAAAGTATAGATAACTTCATCATTGTGACATAAATTCAACACAAGATTTTTAGAAGGATTTTTTTTTCTTTGTAACAAAGTCACATTCTTTAAGATTAATGTGACAGAAAACGTGCTCTACTTCTGCCCTGCTTCTGTCCTAGAGAAGTTTTCAAGCTGGCTACATCAGGTTTCCAGGACAGATGTCAGACCCATGTTTTGGGGCTTTTGTCAAATAAAGCTTCATGTCATGATCTGGCCCCAGCAGCTGACAGAAGGGAGCTGTCTTCAGTCAACAAGTAAAGAAACATTTGGAAAAAAATCTGTAATACCTGAAAAGAAATTTCACACATCATTGAAAACAAAGGAAAGGAAAGCTAAGTAGATTGGGATTGAAGCTCTTTTTAAAATCGTGTTAGCCCAAAGCGTTCCAGTCAGTAGTCTGAAGGCACCACAGATGAGGACAGATTTACCACTTGACTTCCCTGACTAACAATCTCTAAGCTTGAAGGAATCAGTGTAAAAGGGAACGGTGAAGCTTAATGCATTCTGAGTTTTTCTAAAGGTGGTGTGTTGCTTAAGCATGAATTCTCAGGATATAAAATGTAAAGATAAAGTAGACTATCTTGACTGCATAACAAATTTAGAAACAGGGGGAAAAAAAACTGAAATAGTGCCCGGAAAAAGCCATGAAGTCTTTCTAGAAGAAGAATGTGGAATAAAATAAATGCCTAGGGTTTTGGCTTGGAGCTATGTCTATATGACAAGATTGATTCAATTATTCTGTGGCTGTTTCCTTTTTTGTTTAAAATAATCCAATAGCTGCAAAAGCAATCTGGGAACTGCATGGTTTATGGGATCCAGTTTTCAAGATAGGAAAGGAAATGATAACCAAACTGCATTTGCGGATAAACCATTTCTGTAATCAAAATGTCTATGATGAAGGTAAGTGGGGAAATATTTATTACTGTCCTTGTTTAATCTAAACTCCTTTTTTATCAAATTAACCTAGAGTGGATGCAACTCAAGTTTACAAATAAGTGATGCCCATTTCTGTTTTAAAGCGCTGGGCTAGAGAAACTGTCCCCTTAGATGGAGTTGTAAAGCTGACTACCACTTGGAATTGGTACCTTGTTTTCCACAAACACTTGTAGCATAATCCATATATAAGTAGGATGAAATAAGGTGCATACTTCTTTCTTTCCATGGAGCATGTACATTTCATATAACCTGGGAGTGTGAAGAGGGAGAAAGGGTGCTGTGGGATACAGAACCAACAATAGATGAAACAGCTTCTGAAAAATAAAGTCAATATTTCCAACTAATTCATAACCTAGCTGCTCATCTTTTCTCAATCAAAGGTTGAGAAAAGGGAAGGCAAGAATTTTTCATGGCTCCTTCCCTGGCAGCCATGAACAATACTCACAGGTATCTGAGCTGAAAGCACCAGCCCAGCTGTTATGGTGAAGAAGAGCCACTCCCCAGTCTTCCTATCATGTATCTTGGAAATTAGCCATGAGAAACAAGAGAGATGCAAACATGATGTAGTTGATGAGATGTGTATGATGTATTGCAAGACAGAAAGTTCTTATATGGAAGAAATCAGTTTAAGCCACCATAGAAAAAAAAATTCTTTGCATTACTATATGAGTTCCAAGCTTTGATGATGGTCAACACGGCATGGATCTTCATGGTATGTGGATTAACGTGGAAGAAAAAAAAAAAAAATCCAGCAGAAGCCAGGTCTACAAAGGACAAAAGGATTCAGTGGGAAATGCTTGTCAAGCTGTTGGAAACACAGGGTTTCTATCAATAACCAATTGAGAAGAGGCTGCTAGCCCTGTTGCTGTACCCCAGCCATATTTGTAATTGTTGTGAAGATGTATAAACTTGAATGTCCACCTCCCACTCTAGCTTCCTGACCAGATTACAGCCTCAGCAGCAACTGTGCTACAGTTTAGCCAGTTCAAATTCCCCACCAGCATATTCTGACATCACCTTCATCTCTCATCATGTCTTCAGTAGTTTTTAGCAGTTCCCAGGATACTCACTCTCTTACTCTCAGGCCCTATCATTTAAGCTGCTGCCCACAGATTTTGTGAGGCAGCCACCTTCCCTTCCTGCTGCTGCTCCATCCTATACAGGGGAACTCCAGTGGAATGGCCAGCGTCTCCACCTTTGAAACCTTCCAGAGCTGTGTTTGCCATCACTGAGTTCTTCACAGAAACACAAGAATGTTTTTTCCCATGAATTCTGTGCAATATCGTGTCACCTGGGCCTTTATACAGTACTGTAGGTGCCAGGAGTGATTCTGGGTCCTTGTCAACCAGTCCTTATAGCGTCTCAGGAGTCAGAGCCCATCTCTTGGGCCAGCAGAGGAACCAAAATGCTCTGCCCTCATCTCCTCACTCATCATCACTTTCTGTTCAACACCCAGCTCTCCCTCACTCCTCCCTGCTGCCCTCAAATACTTCTTTTCAGCCCAAAGGAGCAAACTAGAAAAGCCGCCAAGCATAGGAATGGCAATCTAGGAGGAGGAGGGATGAAGGGCCACCGGCCTGCCACACCCAGTCTCTAGAGTGTTGCTTATGCTGCGCTGTCATATGAAGAAGTTGTTCTCAAAAAGTTCACTCCTACTGGATGTGAGTCTCAGAAGGCAAGGTACCCACTGTGACAAGGCACACAGCAGGCATTTTCTGGTAGATGCTTCCATAGGCTCTTGCCCCAGGAATCAGGGCTTTCAAAGACCCAGAGGCAAACACTGCTGCTCATTCTTAAGGCCCTGAGTAGGCTTAGGATGGACCTAGATAGGTTCACATGCAATAATCTGATGGAATGTTACCTGGAAGACATCCAACTGGAGCTCTCCGGGAAGCTGGCTCCTTTTTATTCGCTGTTTTTATAAGACATGTGTCTGACAAATCTTGAGATCTCGACATCAACTAAGCAGAGCAGGGAGGAGCAGATCTCGACGTCAAGTAAGCAGACTGGAGACAAACAGTCTTTGGTATGAGAAACTGCCATTCAGTGACTGTGAGCATGGGCAATTTGCTTAACTATCCTATCCAAGCCTCGTTTTCTCATCTATAAAATGGATGAGACTTATAAAATGGACTATAAAATGGAAAT
Source organism: Bubalus bubalis (assembly GCF_019923935.1). Classification (NCBI taxonomy): domain Eukaryota; kingdom Metazoa; phylum Chordata; class Mammalia; order Artiodactyla; family Bovidae; genus Bubalus; species Bubalus bubalis. Next base: position 62,759,403 of record NC_059169.1, read on the forward strand.
AATAACTAGAGTTGTCAGTGAAGACTAAGTGAAATAACACTCATAAGGGAGTGGCCTCAGGTACAGTAGGTGGTCAGTAACTGTCGGTGACCATTTACCAGCATCACAGACTTAAACACAGACAAGCCTGGAGCTGACTAATGCAAATGTTAGTGTCTCCTTCAGAGAATATGTCCCCCAAAGTCGTCGTTAAATGAAAGTAGGAGCAGACACTAAGCACTGTCACCTACAAAAAGGAAAGATAGATGCTGCAGGCATGGCAGTGAGTTGCCTAAAGTCTGAGGATTCTGATAGAAGAAGGCTGTAGGAGCCAGACCAGGACTGCAGCTCAAGTCACTGATATGGAAGCAATTAAAGAATGTGATAAAGGCTCTCTTTCAGCCACATGTAGTTTGATTTAAAGTGGAAGCAATAGGAAGAGACCTGGTGACATCTGGAAGGTATAAGCAGATCTGATTTTAAGTTCAGAAACATACAAGAGTCGTGTTAAACACAAGGGGAGCTGTTGGGTGGTGGGTGGCTCTGTGCGGCTGAGAGCCTCAAGGGAAAGTGAGTTACTGACACTACAAGGAGCCTCGGAGGCAGAACTTACTGGCTTGGCTGGGCTCACTTCATCTCCTGCAGCTGAGTAGGGAGGTGTGAGCAGGAATGTGGGAGAGACCCAGACCAGGCTTCACAAACTCACTGAGTGTCCCTGATGACCCACTACGTTGTTCTCCCGAGGGCACCACATATATCACGCAGGTGCTCCACGGCCCAAGAGCACAAAGTCAGCCTCCCTGCTCATCAGCTCAAGTGAGCATGACAACCTGACACCCTAGCGCCTATGGAAAATGGGATGGCCTGTGTGTCTGGAGCGGAACACAAGCCGGAGACTCACAGGCATTTTCCAAGGCGGTTAGAAGACAAATGGAAGAGCATCAAATGAAAATCGAGTGTCCCTGTCTCCATTTTGCAGATTGTAATCTGTGAAAGGGTAACTGATACTGAAAAATAATAACAGAGGCAGATATAACAAGGTAATAGTTTGAAAATGATGAGTGTGACTTTTTCCTTGCCTTTCTGAGTTCATGATCTTCACCCACCTTGGCCCGAGACAACCACCTGCATGGAAAATCAAAATTTCTTCCAGAAATGAACAGGGGAAGATTGAAGTTGTACTTGGTTTCTGACAATGTAGCAACATAAAGCTTTACTAATACTCTAATTCGCTTTATTCCTTACATTTCTTCTTCCATGGTATAAAGAAAATAATCCTCCTAGCTATGTTGTGACTAGAGGAGCAAGTCAATAAAGCTTATGGTTCTACTGCAGATGAAAGACCTTACACAGAAGAAGGCAGTGGGAACCCGCAGGAAAGAGGAGAAAAAGAAAGGGAGGAGGGGAAGACCATTACACTGTGTGACCACTTTATTGTGCAACAGACAGTGCCTGTCTTATCTGGGCTTCAACCTAGCCTGGTGTGGATATCACATATCAAACCATCAACATTCAGGCTGAGGACAGATAGGGGCTCCTGGGACTATACCAGCCTGTACACAGTCACAACAAAGTAATCTTGGTTGTTTGGCGAAGTGAGGGGGAGACAGGCCTAAGTTTTAGCTTCCCTGGACCACTCTTGGTTCCAAACAGCACAGAAGAGACCCAGGTATACTGAGAATCTGGCTGGGGTCCATGCTTAGAGCATCACCCTCCCTGGGGCCAGGTGGCTCTGGATTGAGGGCTCTGGCCTAGACAGGAGCCAAATGAGAGTCACCCTCAGAATTCAGAAGGCTTCCTAGCACCCCTGGGAGAACAGTTGGAGGCTAAGTGTCCTGTAGAGTATGACAGGCATTGACAAGGAGGGAGAAACAACAGCCAGAATGCAGCCACAGAGGTTCACAGGGTGCAAGACATCATTCCAGAAGCCAGGGAGCCAAAGGACACCATGTCTGAGAACCCTGATTTTGCTTCCACCATGAGATCTTGTAAGTCTCACCATTCTTATCACTTATCCAGATGACTTTTTGAAATGAAACTAGGTGCCAAGCAGATGACACAAATCTGAGAGATAAATAGTGTTGGGGTTCTTTTCCTAAAAGACTGAGCTGAAGGTGCCTTTTTAAGACTGCAAATCAGAATCCAAAGTATTAAAGTTAGTTTCAAATTGTACTGGCTTGTTTTTCTCCAGGTAATTCAGTTCAGTTCAGTTCAGTTCAGTTCAGTTGCTCAGTCATGTCCGACTCTTTGCGACCCCAAGAATCGCAGCACACCAGGCCTCCCTGTCCATGGCAACAAAACCAGATTAGATATAGGAAAAAAAAAAAAAAAAGAGCTACATAGTCTCTGCATATTATAGCTGGAAGGAATGACGCTAATGCTGAAACTCCAGTACTTTGTCCACCTCATGCGAAGAGTTAACTCATTGGAAAAGACTCTGATGCTGGGAGGGACTGGGGGCAAGAGGAGAAGGGGACGACAGAGGATGAGATGGCTGGATGGCATCACTGACTCGATGGACATGAGTCTGAGTGAACTCTGGGAGTTGGTGATGGACAGAGAAGCCTGGCGTGCTGCGATTCATGGGGTCGCAAAGAGTTGGACATGACTGAGTGACTGATCTGATCTGATCTGATCTGATGAATGAAATCTGCAGTCCTACTCTGTAGCTGAATAAAACGAGAAGTGGGAATGCACAGACCAACCAGGAGATATACCAGGCATTTGTTCCTCATCAAAGTGAACCAGGAAGGGGGTGATCCACAGCAATAACAAGGAATGACAGTGTTAAATGCTGACCTTGTTCCTATGTATAGTTTTTGAGAGATTACATGAACACGGATGAATGTCACTATTGAGCTCACCCTAAGAGATGAGGCTGATATCATTTTAAAAAATAATGCTTATGGTCAGTGACTAAGAAGTAAACACATCTACTGCCTGAATTCAGGAAGTGATGTTTCATAGTGCTTCTCAGTTATTAGTTATACACAGGCGCCTACATCAGATATCTGCTACCACATAACCAATAGCTTAAAATAACAAACACTTACAGTCTCTGAGGTTCAGGGATCCCAGAGCAGCACAGATGGGTAGTTGGATGGTTCCAATTCAGGGCCTCCCAGTTAAGCTGTTGCCTTGCAGTCTGCAGTCCCCTGAAGTCTGGGTCTAGAGGATCAGCTCCAAGATGCTCCCTCTCATGGCTTTTAAGGCCACGAGGGCTTAGATCCTTGTCATGGGAGTTTCTTCATAGTATAGCCAGAGGGTCTTCGTGATGTGGCAGCTGGCTTCCTCAGAGTGAATGATCTGAGCGAGAGAGAGAAGCAGAAATGACATCCCATCACTTTGCAGCATTCTATTTGTCCCACTGACCAACTGATACACCATGGGCCATGATTACACAGGGCAAGAATACCCAGAGCTCGGATTGCTGGCGCCATCTTGGAGGCTGCCTGTATGAGTCCTTGTAAAGGAGAAAAAATTCAACAGACCGCCCCTGCCCCCAATAAGTTCTTTGTGACTTGAACTTGCAAAAACATGAAACTAAATTACAAACCCCTTTGGCATAAATAAGTTGTTCAAAAATGCACTATAATATTTTAAAGCTTTGTTTTGCTCATTCAGAATAATCAGGCCTCACAGAAATCTGCAATCTTCTCAATCCCGAGATACACATTTTAATAAGGTGTCCCTTGATAACTCCACAACCATCTAGCTTGCTCAATGGAAGATAAGTTTCACATTGCAGTGTTATTGAAAGCTGCATTAAATAGATATCTAATCCACTTACTGCTAGAATCAACAGAAAATTCTGCATTGCTTTTTTACTGCTACACTTTTTGCTGATGAATGGCTGCAAGTTTGCCTGTGCAAAAATGGAATCTGCATAATACATCTGCTCCCAACATAAATATGGTACTGGCTGCCACAGCACAAGTTCTTTGGATTTCGGCATGCCTATATTCTGTAGGCCCCAAAATGATTCATTTTCCCTCTCCCCTTTTTGATCTGAACTACTGATCTGAACTTCCTTTTCAGAATGCTATGATATCATTTGCCTTTGGTTTGGCATAAAAAAGATCATAAATGAAACTGCAAAGCAGCCACTGAAATCACGTGGTGATGCTGTTTGAAGGCGAATCTCTAGATGGTACACAACATGCTCATATTAATTAATTCTAATCACGGAAATTAAAAAGTGACCTCAACTTGTGTCCTACTAGTACAAATATTTTCTCCGCATGCAACTGTTTCCAGATTTTCGATTTATCCTGAGAAGCACAATCGAATGAAAAAGTGCCAGTTTTCATTTAGAGACACATCAGGATGTTACCCCAAGAGAGGGGAGGGGAAAGGCATCCCTAGAGATCACCCCTGGGTCTCCACCAGTAGCGCTGGGTCCGTTAGTCCTGCCGGTGTGGGGGCCATGCTGAGACCCAGGGGCCTTCTGTTCTGACTCCCTCTTTCTTGTGTCCTGTCTAGATTGTGAGATTACCCCGTTTTCACGCCAGGTCCAGCAAGATGAGAAGTCATCATTTTGAAGGATTAACTGAAGGGGCAGAATGACTGTGGGGATTAGGAAGCTGTTGTCACAGTAAAGTTGGCTCAGTATTGGAAAACAGTTTCTATATGTTTGAGGAGATTTTGAACCACTTGCCACTGAACTTCCTTTGACCATCCAGAAAAGAGAGCTGCTTAACAAAGGATTTTGTAGCTTTGACATGAGCATGGCTTTCAAGGATGGGACATCGGGACCATCAGCCACAGTCCATTATGTTCTAACAGTGAGTGTATCAGGACTCCTCGTCTATCTGAACAGGTAAAATAATCCTCAAAAAATGTCCCCTAGCCTTGGCCTTCACCTCACAGGAACCCAGGAGACGGAGCTCTGACATTAGCTGCTCAGCTCTGTCTGTTGGTTTATGGCAGCTGACATCAACACCAGTCCTGGAGAGATATAGCTCATGGGTCTTCCTGTTCACCCTCTCTCTTGCCTGCTGTTAGGAGATGAATGGCCACTTACTCATTGAAAGAGACAAGAAATGAAATCTCTCACACAGAGCCAAGAACACACCAACTTTAGGCCTTTGTTAAATCACAGCTGCAGATGGAGAAAGGCCCCCTACCCCCACTCCCATCCCACTCCCAGTTTCTTGCTAATCAGTATGTGGCTTGGGGCTACTCTGCAGAAGAACTTGGAGTACTGTAAAGCCATGCATGCAAAATACTGATGTTGACTCTGCTCCAGGCCTTTGCTTTTTAAAGACATGCTTTCAAAACCCTAAACATTTGGAGGGAGGATGGCTGGAGACAAAGAGAGAGAAACTGCTTTGTTATGAAATCCCTTGAGATAATTCTCTGATGTACTCAGGATTCAGTTCTGGTGGGGAAGTTCCCAGAAACCCATTTTACCGAGGGTCATGTTAGTGAACACTCTTTGCTGCTGAACTGCTTCAGGGGATCCGAACTAAAGCATCACGAAGAGAAGGAGGGAAGGAGAACAAGGAAATCCTCACAGCAGCAGAGCAGGCTTGGGGCACCCACAGCCAAACCCGACCCACCAGCAGTCATCTCAGGTCCCCTGGCAACACTTCGGTGCTTCTGGGACATGGCTGGATTCCCCTTTCATTGATGATGAAAATGCATCCTGTAGAGACCACGAAAGGGATCCCTGGAAGTGAGCTGCCTGTTCACACTTTAGCCGCCTGGGCTGGGAGGAGACAGCAGGGGCTAGAATCTCATTAGACCTGCAGCCAGGGAGTGGTTTAAAGCATTATTATGTCGTGAAGTTGTCAAGGTCACTGGCCAGGCTGCCTCTCTGGAATCCTGTGGTTCCTGATGACAGGTTCTTTCAACCAGGTAAGGAGTGGAGCGGTGGCCGGCAGCCTGAAGCACAAGAGCAAGCAGCCTAGCTCGGCTCAGGAAGGTGACTGCACGCCGGGCTGAGTCGTGGGGGGCGGGGGGGGGGGGGGGGTGGGGGGCGGAGGTGGTAGTAACAACCCTTACTGTCCACTGAACTAGCAAAAAGACTATCCCCAGTTCCACCACTCACAGTTCTGGAAGAGTGCCTGCCTGCCCTGTCATCACCCTGACATCTGAAAGAGACACCCATCACTCCCTGAGTGCTCAGGCTGAGTTACCTATCCCTTCATTTCCAAATGGGACCCTGTATTAGTTTCCTCAGGATGTATAACAAAGTGCCACAAACTGTGTTGTCTCAAACGATGGAAATTTATCCTCTTACAGTTCTAGTGTCTGGAAGTCCAAGATTAAGATGTTGGCAGGGCCAGGCTTCCTTCAGCACCTCCGGGAAGGACTTTTCCCAATTTCTTCGCACATCTCATAACCCCCAGTGTTCCTTGATTTGCAGTGGCCTCATCTGCCTTCCTGCTATGTCTTTGTGTCTTTACATGGCATGTCTGTCTTAGTCTAAATTCCCCTCTTATAATGACACCAGTCATATTAAATTAATTTGATTACATCTTCAAGACCCTATTTCCAAATAAGGGTCATTTACAGAAACTGCCAGGTGAGGATTTCAACATATCTTTTTGAGGAACATGATTCAATCAACATAGGCCCATTCTTCACTCTGTACCAAGATGGGAACACACATGACTTTCCCGGGTTCACAGCTGGACAAACCCTGCTGCCACCAGGCAGATGGTCAACCAAAGTCGAGGTGTTAAAATGGAATCTTTGAAGAAGCGAAGGCCAACACTGTGCCCTTGGAAGTCGAGGTCAGCTTAGGATCCTGAGCCTGACAACGGCTTCCATGGCTGTTCCTGCCTTTTTTCCTGAAGTTCCAGAGGAGAAGGTGTAGACCTTCACCATACAAGTTAGCTGGGAGGGGCTGTCCTTCCTGCGACCTCAGAAAAATGGATCCTGGCTGTCTGTTCAGTGGTGTTCTTGAAGAACTCTAGACCTACTGGGCAAAGCCTTCTCAGCTTGGGAATCACTCAGTCTGCAGAACTCAGAGAAAAAGTGCCTGGTGAGACGTGCCTGCCTTAGCTCTCCCAATAGAGGCTGTTCCCTAGGACTAGCACAGCCCTTTTGCATTGTCCTCATGTCAGGACCCTGTCAGAAACTCTTCCAAAGGGTAGTATTCTTGTGCGTCGAAGCCACAGGGTGCAGATCTCACTCTCAGAAACAAAAAAGACCGGAACACCACACCTCACCACTTGTGTGCTTTCTCTAGGATGTTCAGAGAGGGAGGCTCCGATGCTTTTCACCAGACACTAATATTGTGTTGTCTAAAACATCACCCTTCATAACTGGATTAAGGTTACTGACTTTGAAACAGCAATTTTCTTTTTGGAAGCAAGGATACTGTCAATATCAAGTGCTATTGTTGTTCAGTTGCTAAGTCATGCCCTACTCTTTTGCAAAGCAACAGACTATAGCCTGTGAGGCTCCTCTGTCCATGGGATTTCCCAGGCAAGAATACTGGAGTGGGTTGCCATTTCTTTCCCAAGGAGATCTTCCCGACCCAGGGATTGAACCCATTGACAGGCAGATTCTTTACCCCTGATCCACCAGGGAGGGCCAATATTAGGTGGGAAAAGGTTAATGGGCAAACAGCAGAATTGGGAGAACATACTTCTCACAGCCAAGGGAGAGAAAAAACAAAACAAAATAAAACCAAGGAGAGATTTGGTGTTCATTCCAAAATTCTTTCCCCTATTTGGGGATTATTTCTCTCTCACATCTTAAAGCCAGTTTGGTCCTCAAAAATATGTGACTGTCATTTAGTCACTTGCTGTGGGGTTTACATATATGATCTGACAGACCCCTAAAGAGATGGTCTAGCATGGCAAATAACTGGTCCCAGAGCCAGACGGTTGGGCTCAAGTCCACATCCTACCTTCTATCTCCTCACATGACTCTAGGAAGGCTGGCAAGTCTCTGTGCTGTGAAAAAGGAGATCTGAGCACCAACTTCCCAGAGCGATTGCAAAGATTAAAAGAAATAACCTGTAGAAACGCTCAATAAATGTTAGCTCCTGTTGTTAGGTAGGCTTCCCTGGTGGCTGAGTGGTAAAGAATCTGCCTACAATGCAGGAGACGCCAGGAGATGCACGGTGGATCCCTGGAGGAGGGCATGGCAACCCACTCCAGTATTCTTGCCTGGAGAATCCCATGGACAGAGGAGCCTGGTGGGCTACAGTCCACAGGGTCGCAACAAGTCAGACATGATTGAAGATGACCGAGCACACACTGTTAGGAACTATAACTATCCCCACTTTATATAAAAGGAATCTGAGCTTTGGGAAGAATGAATTGTTTGCTCTGGTCACACAACTAACTGTGGAAGACAGGACTCAACCCTGGATTTGAAAGCTCCCCAGACCCCACCACAGCATGACTATTGCACATGACCGCCTCCCTGACAATTTGGACCAACATCACCTTTCAGGTTTCTCCTGGAAGTCCAGCACTGTCCTAGCTTCCCCTCTGGCTCAGAGCTCAGGGCTCTGCTTTGGAACCCATCTTCCCCAGCAAGCACGTCATAGTTCAGTCTAAAGCCCCACCTTCAGCCAGATGCTTTCCTTGGAATCTCCTTCAGCCAGCACTGCTCTTGAATTTCTAATGCAAGAGTGGCCACACATGTCTGCTGAAACAGCAGCAGCTGATAATAGCTTAATTCCTTGTCCTTCATTCATTCAATGATAACACAGATTTTCCAGGCACTATGGGTCAGGCACCATGTTGCCACTGATGACACAACCCAAGCTCATGGCCCCAGTCCTCACAGTGTTTATGGTCTAGAAAGGAAGGAAGACATATGGGTAATTAACTCACACATAAATGTTATGAACTGAGGTACCATTTATGAACACTGAGCAGTGGGAATGCCAAGGAGGAGATGCTTTGGATGGGTCTAGATGATTGAGTCTGAATTCATAAAGAGGGTATCAGAATTGCAAAGCATCCTGGAAAAGAAGAAACAGGAAAGAGAGATGGAACAGGTTTGAACTTGAGTCACCATGGTGGTACGGTCAGTGTGGCAAAGCTTGCTGAGCCTGGGGGAGGGTGATAGGATACAGCTGGAGGTCCAAGTAGAGTCCAGAGGGAGAGTTTCTTGAAAATCTGTTGAGAAAACTTAGTTTTTCTGGTGCTGAAGCTGAAGCTCCAATACTTTGGCCATCTGATGTGAAGAGTTGACTCACTGGAAAAGATCCTGATGTTGGGAAAGATTGAGGGCAGGAGGAGAAGGGGTCGACAGAGGATGAGATGGTTGGATGGCATCACCAACTCAATGGACACGAGTTTGAGTGAGCTCTGGGAGTTGGTGATAGACAGGGAGGCCTGGCGTGCTGCAATCCATGGGATCTCAAAGAGTTGGATGTGACTGAGTGACTGAACTGAACTTCCTGCATTGAAGGCAGATTCTTTACTGTCTGAGCCACCAGGGAAGCCCCCAAATCTGGGATGAGGCCTGGAAATTCCCATTTCTAACATTTCCAGGTCTCTGCTCCCACTAGCACCACACTTTGAAATTCCCCTGAAACGGCAAAGAAAATCTCTTGAAAAAGATACGTCATTGAGAAGTTGGGAACCAAAATTTAATGATTGCTGCATACCTCTCTGATCTTGTGACTTTCTTTCTCTCTCTCTTTTTTTTTCTAGCCTACTCACCATGCTATCGGCATTTATCTCATATAGCAGGCAAGCCTCGGTGCTCTGCACTGGTTACTCCTCTTGCCTGGCATCCCTTCCCTCATATCCCATGCTTACTCCCTCAAGGCTTTTGGATCTTTTCTCATTGAAACATTTTCTGGAAAATGGTTTAAAATACCACGCCCCCTCTCCCCAACACCGGCACACATACACACACACTATCCCCCTAATCCAGCTTCATTTTTCTCCATAGCATACATTACCACACTTTACACTGTATATTTTACTCATTTATTTGAATAAATGTATGTGTCTCACCCATGAAAATCTGAGCTCTATGAAGGCATGGATTCTAGTGTTATTTGTTCATTATGTTACTGTTCATCTAACAGAACAGTACTTGAAACACACAGTAAAAATACTTAATATTTCTTGAATGAATCAATCAAATTGATTTTCTCACACTCTGTTTTAAGACCAAGGCTTGCTCAGTCATTTTCTTGCTCAGGAAGGCTAGTCAAATGGCTCTATGTCACTTATTAATAAAATGGGAATAATAACATCTGTTTTACCCAGATTTCAGAGTTTGAAGAAGAAAAACTGAATTATGAAAGGGCTGTGAAACACTAACTGTAATGCAAATGAAAGTTGTTTTTAATTATTTTCCAATTCCCACAAAAGAATATGACACATATATGCAAAGGAGCCCTTACTATGACCAGTATTTTTCAGGCATACTTGAATAGGCAGATTTCTTTGTTTCACTGTGTATTCATAAATAACTCTTTGTATGTGCCATAGAAATAGAAAAAATACAGAAGCTGCTAGTAGTGAGAAAAATAAATAGAAAGAAGTCAAGTGTAAGATTATTCAATTGAATATATTTAGTTAATGTATAAATAATAATGAGTGACATTGTTACAAGGCAACTTAAGGATTGTTAATTCAATATCATCTAGTAAAGTAACAGGGAAAAGCAAATGTTCATCAATTTTATTAATATATATATATAACTCAAATGTCCCTATGCTATGCTATGCTAAGTCACTTCAGTTGTGTCTGACTCTGTGTGACCCCATAGACGGCAGCCCACCAGGCTCCCCCGTTCTTGCCAGGCAAGAACACTGGAGTGGGTTGCCATTTCCTTCTCCAATGCATGAAAGTGAAAAGTGAAAGTGAAGTCGCTCAGTCGTGTCCGACTCTTAGCGACCCCATGGATTGCAGCCTAACAGGCTCCTCCATCCATGGGATTTTCCAAGCAAGAGTACTGGAGTGGGGTGCCATTGCCTTCTCCAAACTATGGGTTCAACTGAGATCACACTGACTGAATTCACGGTCTGCTGGCCTATATGCAGGCTTCCCTATACAACAGGCCATCGGAACAGACTGCTCCATTTATCCCAAGATGCTGTTGGGTATTTCCCTTTTGCTTATGATTATTTCAGGGTTTTCTGTAGCACCCTGCTTACTGATGTCTAGCACCCATAGCCCTTAAAGAAGGTGCCATGGGAACAGTGCTTTAGAGATTAGAGAACCACTTCTCATCACCTCAAAGTTACATACCCTACAAAGAGCCCACGGTCCTATCCAAACTGAAGCCATGTTGTGTCAGCTTCCAGAAGGATCAGGTTGGCCCCTCTCTTTAGGTCTAGCATCTAAACCCTGGGGATCTAGACCCTGAGCATCTAGACCCTAAGAAATGACAAATGAAAAGACAATAGCCTTTTCCCCTTCCTCCATGTCATGCAGTTTAAGGCAAGTCTCATAAAATGATCATTATCAGAAAGCATGCCTTCACATGACCACAAAAAGTCCTTACTGTTACACAAGCCATAAACAGGCTTTATCTTAAATTTCTTGAAAGCTTTACCTGGTGTATTAACTTCTCTCAGAAAGCAGACACGGTGTTGAAAGATAGGAAACAGGTAAATGACACTCTCTAGCTTCAGCAGAACTAGTGACAATTATACTTGAATTATGATTAGTGGAGCTACAAACAGCTGTTTTCCAGAGCACTCCTGACTTCCCCTTTGCCCATTCTGCACTCTGGGTGAGTTTGGTCCAGAGGTGCATATTTTCTGCTTTCTGGCAAGAGGATGGAGTGTGTGCATGCTAAGTCACTTTGGTCGTGTCCAACTCTGTGCGACCCCAAGGACTGTCGCCCACCAGCCTCTTCTGTCCGTGGGGATTCCCCAGGCAAGAATACTGGAGTGGGTTGCCATGCCCTCCTCCAGGGGATCTTCCCAACCCAGAGATCGAACCTGCGTCTCTTATGTCACCTGCGTTGACAGGCAGGATCTTTACCACTAGTGCCACCTGGGAAGTCCATTAGCAAGGGGACATTTGTACAATTCTTCATTGAAGTGGTAAAGAATGACTCTTAATTTTTTCACCTTTGATGGGAAATATAAACAATCTGGACACCCTACCTTCTAGAGACGCACAATGGAGGGACCATCTCAGGTAACAGCCCTCACGACAGTGCTCCAGACGGGGGTGCTGCTCCCACTCCATTTCTCTACTGAGCAAGTGGCAATGCCTTTACTTCAGGCCAAGCACAGGGAGTCAGCGGGCTTTTGCATTTATAGTTGAGGAGTATTCCACATCTAACAAATGGATAGTTTCTTCTTAGTTAATAACACAACACTCTGACTTCCCTGGCAGTCTAGTACTTAAGACTTTGCCTTACAATGCAGGGGGTGTGTGTTTGGTCCCTAGATGGGGAGCTAAGATCCTACACACCTCAAGGCCAGAAAACCCAGGAAACCTGAAACAGAAGCAATATTGTAACAAATTCATAAAGACTTTAATAACGGCCCCCATCAGGGCTTCCCTGGTGGCTCAGTGGTAAAGAATCTGACTACCAATGCAGGGAACACAGGATGGATATTTGATCCAGGAAGATCTCACATGCTGCAGAGCAACTAGGCCTGTGCACCACGACTACTGAGTCTGTGCTCTAGAGCCTGGGAGCCACAACCATAGAGCCCACGTGCTGCAGCTACAGAAGCCTGAGCACCCTAGAACCTGTGCTGCTCAAGAGAAGCCACTGCACACCTGCACACCACAGCTAGAGAGTATCTTGTGCAGCAACGAAGACCCAGAACAGCCAAAAATCTCAATAAATAAATAAAATTATTTTTAAAATGGTCGCCATCAAAAAATTTAAACATAACCCCCCCCATAACATTGTAAATCAACTATACTCCAAATTTTTTAAAAAATAATTTTGTTAAAAATAAAAGTGTAGTTTTCTTGTTTAAAACAAAAAAACCTCATTGGAAAGATCCTGAAATTCAAATGTCCTAGAACCTTTCCCTTGATAAGATATACTCTTATTTCCATTTTTCTTGATTTTTCACTCTCCCCCTGAAAAACCCACATATTTGCCTGTGAGCTGTGGTCTGTACAGTGCTCATAAACTGAGTATCCGATGGTGAAAAGGCCATGTGTTATTAGCCCAGCCTGGAAGTCATTACGAAATGCAGCCACAGAAGCTGGTAGAGTCAGGACAGGCACTGTGAGTTCAAGGGAGTCTCTTCCATCACACACTTAAGGAGACACAATGCCACTAGCGTTATTTACCTTCAGGTACAAGTTCAAAAATCTCATTATTGTTTCTTGTGAATAATTTAACAACTTCACATCTCGTAAATTTTAAAAAAAAAATGGTAAGAAAAGAAAAGGAAATGACAGAAAATTGAAGTCATCTTCTTTCATTTCTATTTTGTGTGATATTTAAAAGCAAACTGAGGGCTTAAAGGAGATGCTACCTTGCAGACTAAAAATAACAACAAAATGGAGAAAACAGGAGTGAGGAGATAGGATGAGTAAGAGACCTTTATCACCCGCAGCTTTGTCTTTCCCCAGGTTCTATTTCCAGTAACCTATTTGCTTGCTCAAAGGTCTAGCACTTTTTGTGGAGCCCAAGAATGATAAGAGGGAAACTGTAAGCAATAGTTCTGCTCAACCCCAGTCTGAAATTGGAGGTTTGAAAAAAAATAGGGCACACATAATGGAAGCCACCTCTTGAAGGACATCAGAAAAGGGATTTCTAAGTCATTTCCTGTCAATTTAGCTCAGTAGCTCAGTCGTGTTCCACTCTTTGTGGCCCCATGAATCACAGCAAGCCAGGCCTCCCTGTCCATCACCAACTCCTGGAGTCCACCCAAAACAATATCCATTGTGTTGGTGATGCCATCCAAGAATCTCATCCTCTGTCGTCCCCTTCTCCTCCTGCCCTCAATCTTTCCCAGCATCAGGGTCTTTTCAAATGAGTCAGCTCTCCACATCAGGTGGCCAAAGTATTGGAGTTTCAGCTTCAACATCAGTCCCTCCAATGAAAACCCAGGACTGATCTCCCTTAGGATGGACTGGTTGGATCTCCTTGCAGTCCAAGGGACTCTCAAGAGTCTTCTCCAACACCATGGTTCAAAAGCATCAATTCTTTTGCACTCAGCTTTGCTCACAGTCCAACTCTCATATCCATACATGACCACAGGAAAAACCATAGCCTTGACTAGATGGACCTTTGTTGGCAAAGTAATGTTTCTGCTTTTGAATAGGCTGTCTAGGTTGGTCATAACTTTCCTTCCAAGGAGCAAGCATCTTTTAATTTCATGGCTGCAATCACCATCCACAGTGGTTTTGGAGCCCAGAAAAATAAAGTCAGCCTCCCCATCTATTTCCCATGAACTGATGGGACCAGATGCCATGATCTTCGTTTTCTGAATGTTGAGCTTTAAGCCAACTTTTTCACTCTCCTCTTTCACTTTCATCAAGAGGCTCTCTAGTTCCTTTTCACTTTCTGCCATAAGGGTGGTGTCATCTGCATATCTGAGGTTATTGATATTTCTCCCGGCAGTCTTGATTCCAGCTTGTGCTTCTTCCAGTCCAGTGTTTCTCATGATGTACTCTGCATAGAAGTTAAATAAGCAGGGTAACAATATACAGCCTCGACGTACTCCTTTTCCTATTTGGAACCAGTCTGTTGTTTCATGTCCAGTTCTAACTGTTGCTTCCTGACCTGCATATAGGTTTCTCAAGAGGCAGGTCAGGTGGTCTGGTATTCCCATCTCTTTCAGAATTTTCCACAGTTTATTGTGATCCACACAGTCAAAGGCTTTGGCATAGTCCATAAAGCAGAAATAGATGTTTTTCTGGAACTCTCTTGCTTTTTCCATGATCCAGAGGATGCTGGCAATTTGATCTCTGGTTCCTTTGCCTTTTCTAAAACCAGCTTGAACATCTGGAAGTTCATGGTTCACGAATTGCTGAAGCCTGGCTTGGAGAATTTTGAGCATTATTTTGCTTGCATGTGAGATGAGTGCAACTGTGCAGTAGTTTGAGCATTCTTTGGCATTGTCTTTCTTTGGGATTGGAATGAAAACTGACCTATCCCAGTGCTGTGGCCACTGCTGAGTTTTCCAAATTTGCTGACATATTGAGTGCAGCACATTCACAGCATCATCTTTTAAAATTTGAAGTAGCTCAACTGGAATTCCATTGCCTCCACTAGCTTTGTTCATAGTGATGCTTCCTAAGGCCCACCTGATTTCACATTCCAGGATGTCCAGCTCTAGGTGAGTGGGAGTGATCACACCTTCGTGATTATTGGGTCATGAAGATCTTTTTGTACAGTTCTGTGTATATTTGCCACCTCTTCTTAATATCTTCTGCTTTTGTTAGGTCCATACCATTTCTGTCCTTTATTGAGCCCATCTTTGCATGAAATGTTCCCTTGGTATCTCTAATTTTCTTGAAGAGATCTCTAGTCTTTCCCATTCTGTTGTTTTCCTCTATTTCTTTGCATTGATTCCTGAGGAAGGCTTTCTTATCTCTCCTTGCTATTCTTTGGAATTCTGCATTCAAATGGGTATATCTTTCCTTTTCTCCTTTGCTTTTCGCTTCTCTTCTTTTCACAGCTATTTGTAAGGCCTCCCCAGACAGCCATTTTGCTTTTTTGCATTTCTTTTTCTTGTGGATGGTCTTGCTCCCTGTCTCCTGTACAATATCACGAACCTCCGTCCATAGTTCATCAGGCACTCTGTCTATCAGATCTAGACCCTTGAATCTATTTCTCACTTCCACTGTATAGTCATAAGGGATTTGATTTAGGTCATACCTGAATGGTCTAGTGGTTTTCCCCATTTTCTTCAATTTAAGTCTGAATTTGGCAATAAGGAGTTCATGATCTGAGCCACAGTCAGCTCCCGGTCTTGTTTTTGCTGACTGTATAGAGCTTCTCCATCTTTGGCTGCAAAGAATATAATCAGTCTGATTTTGGTGTTGACCATGTGGTGATGTCCATGTGTAGAGTCTTCTCCTGTGTTGTTGGAAGAGGGTGTTTGCTATGACCAGTGCGTTTGATGGCTCATGAGCGCGCTGGCTGCTATGGCGCACGAGCTCGGCTGAGAGGAGCGACCCCATGTCCAAGGTCAGGGGCAGCGGCCAAGAGGAGCTACCCCATTTCTTGTATAACGTAGCTATTTAAATTAGCATACAATCATTGCAACATTTCTAAATAAAACGTTTTTTAACCTTCAAAAACAAAACAAAAAAACAAAGGTTTGTGAATAATTTATAACATTTTGTGAAACTGTAGCATTGATGCATTTCCTTTTAATTTTTAAACTTATGGAAAGCATTGTAATATTAACATATCTTGTGAGTGAAAGTCAGTCAGTTGTGTCGGACTCTTTGTGACCCCATGGACTATACAGTCCATGGAATTCTCCAAGCCAGAATACTGGGGTGTGTAGGCTTTTCCTTCTCCAGGGGATCTTCCTAACTGAGGGATTGAACCCAGATTTCCTGCATTGCATGCAGGTTCTTTATCAGCTGAGCTACAATATTTCTTTTTAATATAAGATTACTCAATTACAAAGTAAGAGTGATTATATTCAAATCATTCCATTTGCCTTAATTCTTTCAAAAGTAAAAAAAAAGAAAAAGTGTCAATAAATGCTAATTGTTTAATATTTCTGTTCATGTAATTTATTTATGATATTAAAATGTTCACTGAAAGCAATCACAAAGTCAATATATGTTGAAGGACTTTTCTGAAGTGGGGATGCAGCAGTTTAAAATTTGGCAAAAATGAACATCAGCATCTCAATTATAGTAGATGACATGAGTTACTACGTAATCTCCTTGTATCCAGAGGAACAGAACCAACGGGACATACAGGTAGAGATAGAAAGTGAGATTTAAAGGAAGTGACTCAGAGAATTATGGAGGTTGGCAAATCTAAAACCAGTAGGGCAGGCCAATAAGCTGAAAATTCAGGTAAGAGTTAATGTTGCACTCTTGAGGGCTAATTTGTGGGGCAGGCCAATTGACTGGAAACTCAAGATTTCTATGTTGCAGTCTTGACAGGAAATTTCTTCCAGAAACCTCAGTATTTGTTGCTAAGGCCTTCAACTGATTGGATGAAGCCCACCATATTATACAGAGAAATCTGCTTTATTTAAATCTTCTTTACTTAAATATTGTATATGTCAATCATATCTAAAAATGCCCTTACAGCAACATCTAGCTGGTGTTTGACACTATAGCCTAGCCAAGTTGACATGCAAGATTAACTATCACAGTCCTAAAAGTAGCTAGTGTTCTAGGAGCAAAGGTAGGAGCTGAAGTTTCCTTATCTTACTTTCCCACAAGAAACACTATCTGTCAATAACTTAGTCCTCATAGAAATAGGGAGAAGGCAATGGCACCCCACTCCAGTACTGTTGCCTGGAAAATCCCATGGACGGAGGTGCCTGGTGGGCTGCAGTCCATGGGGTCACGAAGAGTCAGACACGACTGAGTGACTTCACTTTCACTTTTCACTTTCATGCATTGGAGAAGGAAATGGCAACCCACTCCAGTGTTCTTGCCTGGAGAATCCCAGGGACAGGGGAGCCTGGTGGGCTGCCGTCTACGGGATCGCACAGATTCGGACACGACTGAAGCGACTTAGCAGCGGCAGCACAGAAATAGATTTCTTTCTGCAAGAATGTGTCTGTGTATGTATATAAAAGAGAGCTAGCAAAGTAAAACACATGATCGATAATGACTTTATTTCTATTTGATTATAAATTTTAAAGGGAGCATCTTTCATTCATAAGCCCAGGGATTTGACATAAACATAAATTTATATTAGTGTTAAAACTGTAAAAATTACTCTTAAAAACTGTAAAAAAGTATTTTTTAAAATCAAATGGCAGTCTGATAACAGTGGTTTACCTTAAAATAAATTAACCTTCACACAGATAATTATTATAAATTCTATTAACAACAAAAACAACAACAACAAAAAAATCCAACTATTTCAAAGTACTGAAAGTCTCTAAAGCCAAACAAAAACTAGGGTCAAGGAGGAGGGAATGGTGAAGAAAGGGACTCACTGGGTCAGATTCACATTTGTATAACCTCTCCTGGGGATATCCGCCTTTTCTGTGAAGCACAGGATGGTTACAACTCAAGAAGAAAGTGACATTCTTATGGTGTAAAGTGCTCTGATAATGAGTGAGTGAAAGTTGCTTAGTCGTGTCTGACTCTTTGTGACCCCATGGACTATACAGTCCATGGAATTCTCCAGGCCAGAATACTGGAGTGGGTAGCCTTTCCCTTATCCAGGGAGTCTTTCCAACTCCGGGATTGAATCTAGGTCTCCCGCATTGCAGGTGGATTCTCTACCAGCTGAGCCACCAGGGAAGCCCAAGAATACTGGAGTGGGTAGCCTATACCTTCTCCAGGGGATCTTCCTAACCCAGGGATCAAACCTAGTCTCCCCCATTGCAGGCAGATTCTTTACAAGCTGAGCTATCAGGGAAGCCCAATAATGATAGTATTTGAGGCTATAAGAGTCATGGGAAATTAAAGGGAAAAATTTTGGAGAGGTGGTAGCTACAAAGATACTCAAAATCCACACATAAAGGACTGACTGACCCCTAACTGTACACGTGCAGAGGAGACTACAGAGGCTCCAGCAGGCTGAATGAAGGCTGAATGAACTGGGCACACACTCCAGGGGCTACCCACCACAGAAGACAAAGCAGTTGAGTTTGAGTCTTTCTAGTAACCTTGTAGACTACAAGGAGAAACCTGGGATATTAAAAGACTGCGGTCTAGTGTAGCCATGTGACTTTGCTAAGGCTTTGGTTTTTGTCCCGAAGGAGCAAATCAGTAATAAAGTGGGAAAATGTGGTTCAGACCACTTAAGTGTGGGATAGATGCATCATCATTTGGTGAACCATGACAAAGAATAATTATCAGTGGCTTCCCAGCCATGATCAATCTGTGCCAAGGGTGAGAAAATATTTTCATCAAGATGGTATCTGATAAAATAGAGATCAGCCTTTTTTTTTTTCATTTGTAGAGGGATCAAAAATGAGGGAAAGAGAAATGGTGAGTCTTCTTAATTCATAAAGATCCAGATCCAAATGGCCTTGTTAAGTTGAAGAAATGGTTATATTAATAATCTAACAGAATACAATCTGGTAGACAAATGTGTAGGCAAGTGAACCACACGCACAAATAAATATGACAACAAAGCATGAGACAGACTGGAAGAGTGGCTCTTAAACGTCCTGGTCTTAGGACCCCTTCATTCCCTAAAAAACTATTGTGAACTTCAAAGTGCTTTACTGGTGTGGATTGTATATTCTTGTGTGCGTCTGTGCTCAGTCATGTCCGACTCTTTGCGACCTCATGGATTAGAACTCGCCAGGCTCCTCTGTCCATGGAATTTTCCAGGCAAGGATACTGGAGTGGGTTGCCATTTCCTACTACCAGGGATCCTCCAGACCCAGGGTTCCAACCTGTGTCTCTTATGTCTTCTGCATTGGCAGGCAAGTTCTTTACCACTAGCATCATCTGGGAAAACTGGACTATATATATTAGAAACAGAAATTGAGAAAAATTTGAAATGTATTTTATTCATTTTTAATAATTCATTCCAGTCTTTATCAACACATAGGTTTTTATGAAAAATAAAATAGCAGCTGATTAGCACAGCATTATTTTACATTTTTGCAAGTCTCTTTAATGTCTGTCTTACTAGAAGACAGATGAAGTCTCATATCTGATTTGAAAACCAACATGGTGAATTGTCATCTATCATGTTGCCCCAGAAAATACCACTCTATACTCCGGAAACATTATAAGCAAAAACTGCAAATAATGTTTTAATATTATTATGAAAATAGTTCTGAATCTGTGGGCCACCTGAAATGGTCTCAAAGACCCCAGGAGAACCCCCTTACAGAGAATTCACATGTAAAATGAATATTCTCACACTCTGGGTAACCTCTGAGACTTCATTGGACATACTTCCTTTCTGGGAACCCTTATCGCCAATCTTTCAAGCCTCTTCCTTACAAATATCAGGTCATCCCACAGAATCATTCATAGCTTCCCACGAATTTATAGTTCCACACCTCTGTTCATTTTTCCTTCTAAGCAAAGTGGACAAGCATATGTATCACTTGAAATTCTGACCACTGGGGAATATACCTTCCTGGTCACACTTGTGGGATACCCCTCAGGTAAGGTATAACCCTGCAGCATCCCACTTTGGACTGGTTCTAGCATATTGTACTGACGCATTTCTAAATCAGGCTTGAATATTCTCCTCAGTTCCCGTGATGCCTCAGTTGTAGCTGAGGGAGAGGCAGGCAGTGCAGATGCATTAAGACTGTGAGCCATCTGACCATGTGGCATACTGGTGCCTTCCATACCTGCTCTAACCTAACTCTATAACTGATGTTGATCCACTGTCCAAATTTATGGCTCAGTGGGTCAAAACACACCCTGCTTCTGATAGACACTCGATCTGCTTGACCACTTGGTATCCCTGAAGTTCGATGGTTTCCCAGGTGGCCCTGGTGGTAAAGAATCCCTCTGCCAAAGTAGGAGATGCAAGAGACGTGGGTTTGATCCCTGATTCGGGAAGATCCTCTGATTCAAGAAGGAAATGGCAACCCGCTCCGATAGTCTTGTCTGGAAACTTCCATAGACAGAGGAGCCTGGTGGGCTACAGCCCAGGGAGTAGCCAAGAGTCAGACACAACTGAGCACAAGGCTTAATAACTAGGGGTTATTTCTTTCAAAGAGAATAAATATTTCCTGGAAAAAGTACAGTTCTGCTCTGGGATTCAAGACACTTGCACTGTGATTCTCCTAACAGGGCTTCCCACAAGATCCCTAGAGTATCCCAATCTATCATACTGAATACTGAACAATGTTACATTCACACTGACATAAGGTCCAAGTAGTGGAGCTTCTTACAATGCAGCCCTGGTTTAGTTGCTCCCAAATGTGATAAATTGTTGCCTTCAAAATCCCCAAAGCTCCTTTCTTAAGTGGTGGGAGTTTTGAAAAATATAGAAACTTGTCTTCACTTCGGATGTAATATCCTGACGTGCCCTGTATTACAGGAGTACCAGAAATTTCTCTGAGATGACAAGCACATACATTTTCATTGGGTTTATATTCCACTGTCGACAGGCATATATCTTACCAGGTGTTTGGGCTCTACTGTTGTGTAACAAATCACTCCAAGACTTAGCCACTCAAAATAACAACAATCATTTCATTATCTCTCAAGGTTTCTATGAGTCAAGAATAAGGGGAGGGTTTGGCTGGGCAGCTCTGGCTCAGAATCTCTCATGCAGGTGCAGTCAGATTGTGGCTGGCACTGGAATGCATGGGGTGCAGATGCAGCTGGAGGAAGGCAAGGTATCTCCCTTCATGTAATCCCAGGTCTCTCTGTATGATCTTTCTATTTCCTTACAGTATAGAGTCTTTCTGCTTCGATAGCAGGTGGAGCCTTCTGGGACAAATAATTTACTGAATAGAATGGAAAGCATTTTATTTTTTATGACAGAGTCGGGTAGGACACGTCGTACCACTTTCTGATGTGCTCTTCTGGTTGAAGGAGTTAGAAAAGCCCACCCAGTTTAGGGGACAGGAATGTAGAATTGACTCTACTTTTGAGTGGGAGGCGTGTCAGAACCCCCTTGTATGAAAAGTGCATGGGGTTGGAGATAACGATGCAGTCATTTTGGGAAAATGCGATCTACCAAACCAGGTATCATAGGTATCGACTCACTCTTGCCGCAGAAGTGCTGGAACACGTTATCACCTATCAGAGTGAAAATGAAATGATGAGATGGTCACGGTTTAGAGGACAGATGAGCACGAGAGTTTGTTTTGCCTTCTTAGTAACAGCACAGCAGCACAGAGCATAAGGGTACTGCTGTTGCCTTTCAGATGAAGGCAAACCGCTTCTAGTTGTTCTCTGTTTATTAGAATAGTCTTCAAAAGCGTTTTCTGGAAAAACAGCTGCATAGCAGGTGCAGGGCAGTGGTCGTTTTAGAAAAAAAGACTACACCTAGAACAGTAAGTAGAATTTGAATCACCTCCTGATGGCTTTACAATAATCCCGTCATTCTAGACGCTTCCATTTTCTGCACAGAAAAAAAATATGTTGCCTTATTTGAGAATAAACTAGAAATCTCTGAATATTTTATGTCTTTGTATGTGGCACTAATGTGTGTTGTAATTCATCATGAGGAGCAGTACTGCTTATGTATAACTTTTTAGTTAGACATGCAGTTGCAGAGTCTTACCTTTGGCCCACCCTCCCATAATAGCCTTCACTCTTTTTATCAGACAGTTATTCTGGGGAATCTGTTAGTAGCCAAATTTGTATGTTGCAACTATGCCTTCAGGCACCAGAGAAATAACTATGGTGCAGAAAATGCACATGGACACTGTGACCCACTGTAGACAGATGGCGGCCAACTCCACTTGACCCCAATCTCCATTCTGAATCTTAAATAGATTTATATAATTCAAAGTCGGTAGCCAATAATGCTCACATTTCCTTGGCGTTTATTTCCTCAACTCAGAGTTTTTCTGGTAAAGTGGCTGTAAGTCTCTTTGAGAACACGTAGAAGGAAACTTGCAAAGTACATAGTCATTCCAACATCTTAGGATATTTCTGCAAGGATCTGTGAACTGGTTCATGTCTGGATGTTGAGAGAGTGACCGCAACTCTCACTCATGTAACTCAAATCATATTTCATTTCCAGATTTAGGTGTTTTTTTGGTTTCTTTTTTTTCAAATGAAGCCTAACTTTACAAGCCTCCCTATTTAGTGAGAGTTCTAGGGATTGTATGATCAATGATCAATTTGTTGTTGTTTAGTCACTGAGCAGTGTCCAACTCTTTTGCAACCCAATGGAGTATAGCCCACTGGGCTCCTCTGTGGGATTTCCCAGGCAAGAATACTGGAGTGGGTTGCCACTTCCTTCACCAGGGGATCTTCCTGATCCAGGGATTGAACCTGCGTCTCCTGCATTGGCAGGTGAATTCTTTACCACCAAGCCACAAGGGAAGCCCCCGTGATCAATTAACGACCAACAAAGACATTCATGGGTCAAACTGTTGTGATGACCACAATAGCATACTGTTTATTTCAGTAATAGATGACCATTTTCTGGTGATTAATTGTAGCCACGGGACTCTGCCAACAGGAGATTCCATCAGACTCTAAGTCAGGGAACTAGTTTCAAAGCCAGGACTTTTTGAAACTTTCATACTGAGCCTAACAGAGACATGCATTCCCTAGCATTTTTCAAACATATTAATCCTTACATAGCTAATATATATTTTGTGTGCATGCTCAGTCACTAAGTTGTGTCTGACTCATTTGCAACCTTATGGATGGTAGCCCACCAGGCTCCTCTGTCCACAGGATTTTTCAGTGGGTTGCCACTTCCTTCTCCAGGAGAGACCCAGCGATCGAACGCACAGCTCCTGTGTCTCCTGCACTGGCAGGCAGATTCTTTACCACTGAGCCACCTGGGAAGCCCAATACATATTTAATTTCTTGGTTAACAGAGTGTCCTTGAGGATCCTTTCTGGGTACGTGATAAAGGTGAAAATGAAAGTCTCGCACAAAACTTATTGAAAATTTCCATCTCCCTAAGTTTCTGGCTTCCTCCTCTATAGTATCTAATAATTTCTGATATCTCAGCCTCGTTTAGTGGAAGCATCACTGCAACTACCAGGAAACAGGAAAAGGGAGAGTTTTGGCTCAAGACTCTATAGTAGAAAACAGAAAAACATAGAGTTTTGACCCAAGACTGTCTCAGAGTGGGTTCTCAGTGTTCACAGACTTATCTCATGATTATTTCTTGAGTGTATATTATTATATTCCAAAACTTGGTAAACCAATATTTAAATTTTCTAGACTCTTTTGAGAAGGTTTTGAATACTAATAAATATATCTGTACTGATTAGAAGAAGCTATGCAAGACTTAGAGGAGGGGTTGGTGAAA